>NC_134404.1:120225102-120282602 GCF_038048845.1 Mixophyes fleayi
ATTGTATATAACGACAAGTATTATTATAACATTTTATTTCATTTATTTTAATTGTCTTATTGTTTAATGCTAACAAGGAGCCAGAAGGATTGGATTATCAAGTGATCTGAGTTAACGAACTTAATTTGTGAAACTGGAGTAATATTTGTGCCTAAATCTTGTTTGGGCTATGAACTTTGAGCCAATGAGGTTTGAAAATTTTCCTGTTATGTATATCTGGAAGCACAGCTTGACCATACTTTTTTAAATATATATATATATATATTTTTTTTTTTTTTCTGCTAATTAATATGAGTGAACTAAATACAAAATATTTTAGATCCCCTAATCACACAAATTACAAAAATGAACGAATTGTTTTTGCTCATCTCTGCCAGACTGCATTCACTTTAGGTGAGTCTGTGTTTCTAGGCAGTCATACTCACACATCAACAGTACAGAAAAATGTGTTGCAAGTTAGAACATGGTTTGGGGCGACCACAATTTGTTTTTTTAACTTTTACAGGATTTTGGATTGTGCACATTCTTAACTGTCTTTACCAACAGCCATAAATTCACATACAAAACTACATAATTAATGTGGTCATTCCACAGATTCAGCAATGACAATGTGAGCTAAAAATCAAAGCTGCATTATTATTCAGCACCACAGAAATACATAATTTTTTTTTATTATGCCTATATACACTATCATCGGTGTATATATAGTTGAGTATTTCAAGAACAAAACCTTATTTCTCCTTCATTGGTGTCATGCACAGCCTTCTACTTCACTAAGCTTCTAGACAAAAATGAAATTAATATAATCCCTGCCGCCTGGACTGTACATCAGAGATACTGTTCTCCTTTTAACTGGTAGTAAGGTCATCTGTTTACTTTCCATGATTATTGTGGTAGTAAAAGACATTCAGCAGTAAATCGCTTTAAATGAAAATCTCAGTGTTTTGTACTTCTGTTATTTATGATCATACATGAATTGCCATAATCGTTGATTGCTGATGGAATCATTTATGTCCTAGTGGATGTATGATCTCAGTGAGGTATTGTTTTAAATGTTTCATGTGGTGTCATTAGTCGGTTATGTTGATTATCAGGTAATTTTATGAATGATGTAATTAGCAATTTATTGTGAGTAGTCCAATTAATGTTGCGAGTGTCCTTATCTGCTCTATTTTCTAAGGCTTTGACTTTTTAGCTTTGGCTTGAATCATTGAGTGTGCACTTAGCAAAAAAAAAATTTCCCCGTATGAATATCCTGTGCTCTCCGCAAATTAAAATGAGTAAAAAGAGTTTTTGCTTAAAACCTAATTTTTCATATTTAAGTCACACTTCGCATGAATCGTAATCACATGGGCAAAGCTACTCCCTCTGACAACATCGTTTTGTGGTGTGTGTGTGTGTGTGTGTGTGTGTGTATGTATGTATATATATATATATATATGTGTATGTGTATATATATGTGTGTGTGTGTGTGTATATATATATATATATATATATATATATATATATATATATATATATATATATATATATATATATATATATATCACACACACATGCATATTTGTGTGTGTAGTTTTTTTGTTTTATTTGTTCCTTACGTTCTGTTCTCCACTTCATCATTGGGGCTGATGACATCAGGGTATGTATGAGCATGCCGGCTTTGCTATTGCTGCAGGCCCTTACAAAATAGTGATAATGAGGTGCAGTAACAGTCAGACAAGTTTACAGAGAGACTTTTTTCTAATTATGCGAGAATCCACCAAAAATTGGATCAATCAGTCACTGTACCTGTGCAGTCAGTGGTTGTTCCCAGAATTTATGGGTTGTAATCAGATAGAAAAATAATCAGAAATCAAGAGTCTGAGGTGTAGTTGGCCAACGAGGACCTTTTTAAAGGAGTGTTTGGTTGCAAGTCTCTGACGTGTGTGTGTGTGTGTGTGTGTGTGTGTGTGTGTGTGTGTGTATAGTGAAGCCCTTAGGACATAGGAGGGTTCTGGAGAGAATGTTACAACAGGAGATGCCTTCAGGGGAACAGTAGTCAGGGATTGCATCAGCAAGAAGGATTATATCTGTAAGGAATGACCCTGTATCATGTTATCAGGGGTTGTGTTGGGAATGTGTGACACTGTATCTGGTTACCAAGAGTACAACTAATAAAATACTAGCATAAATAGAGTGACAAACTAACACAATATGTAATGGCAAATTTGTTTGCTTGGCTTCAGTAAAGAAGATTCAAATACGGACAGCTTTGAGTTAGCATAAGAATCCCATATTCTTTATGTATCTGGTAGTGGCAGTTATACTGTTTCAAATGAATGAATAATACATTTTTTCAATAGATGTATAAAACTAAATATGTAAATTTAAAAATAATATCTTGATATTCTAATTTTATTTTCACTTTTTTTGTAGGTTTTAAATCCTTTCTATGTGTTCCAACTCTTCAGCGTATGCCTCTGGTTTGCTGAGGAATACATCGAATATTCTGTGGCCATTATAGTCATGTCGCTAATTTGTATCTGTCTGTCCGTGTACACACTAAGGCAGGTAAGTATCTTTATTCATTTTATAGGATTTTTCTGTGTTCTACAGTGAAGGAGATTGGCTGCAGAGTGGTCTTATGAATTGTGCTGATGTATAATAGACATTGTACACATGTAAACAGATTAGTGAAAGAAGTAGTTGATTATGTTATAACTATATTGTTATGGTGTATTACCTGGAATCTATGCATGTGAAACGAAATAAAATATTAGGACAGGGTTTCCATTATTAATATAGTTTAAGTCTTAGAGAAGTGTGTGTAAAATAGAGTGTGTGTGTGTGTATGTATGTGTATGTATATGTGTGTGTGTGTGTGTGTGTGTGTGTGTGTGTGTTATATATATATATATATATATATATATATATATATATATATATATATATATATATATCTCTCTAATATATAAATCTATATCTCTCTAATATATAAATGTCTAGTGGCGTGTGTTAGTCTGTCTGTCGTGTGTGTGTGTGTGTGTGTGTAAAAAATAAAACCAAGCTGCAGCGCCACCTGCTGGGCAGAGTTATACACTGACCTACTAAATTCTTAGTGTGTGTGTAAAAAAAAATTCAGAAAGGGCTGAAATTTGGTATACTAAGATGTTTTTAATTTGTTAATTTAGTTTGTTAATTGTTAAAAGTGTTTTATAGAGATTTTAAAAAAAAATAAAATAAATATATATATATATATTTCTTGAAGGAGAAGTGACAGTTGGGAGTGGTTGGTGGTTGCCGGGGGTGACAGTGGGGAGTGGTTGGTGGTTGAGGCCTGGGCTATGGCCCAAATGCATGACAAGAACCTTTTTAACACCTTAAGTAGCTTGATTTGACTAGAATGCATGAGTATCATGCACGGGTTAACTTGTGTGTGTGTGTGTGTGTGTGTGTGTGTATATATATCTCATACACACAAACATACTCTCTCTCAAATAAGCAGTTTTTAAACTGTTTTTTCTCTCACTTGACGAATGAAAGATCTAGCAGTAATTGTCTTCCAATATCTTCCTTGCTTTGTTCTTCTAACACTTTTTACACACATCTGTTTCCCCCAATTTACAGCAATCAGTTAAACTGCACAGACTAGTTGAATCTCATAATAACATCAAGGTTTCTGTATTTGGAAAACAGAAAGGTGAGTTGCGTGCCAGAAGATTAAAATACATTTCTTCAGGTGTTTGTGTGTGTTTATATTTTATATTGTTTTATTTTTATTTTAAATTACTGTTCGTGGGTACAGAAAATGCATAGGAAGATACAAAGCTTTCCAGAGGAATTTAGAATTTCCAATAAATTTACTTTAGAAAAAAATTTAAGTGTAGCAGTCAAATTTAATTCCATAGCCAATGGCTAATTGGTTGCTATGGCTACAGGACTGCACAAGTTGGCACCCATGTTGATAAATAACCTGTAAATGCCAGAGTTACCAGTCTAGATATTGTTCAGAAAACAGAGTCACAGGACAGAGTAACTTCCTAATCTTTCTCTTCTTCTTTTGTTCACTGCAGACAATCTAGTGTCTGTTGTGTGAATGGAAATATATCAAAATTCTGTGGGTGTTGTGGGACAGGAGCAACACGATACGTCATCATTGTGGGAATATTTTGGATAAGCATTTAAATAACCACCTGAATGCAGGAAGTAAGCGTGGTAAATTCACATTACAAACATGCTATTGTAAGCAAATATCACATTAGCTATGTCCCCCATGCTGATCTTGCGATTGAACCAACATTTATTTGCATAATGAACAAAACAATTAAGGAATGTCAAACAGTTTAGTTTTCCGTGGCCAGTAGATATACTGCTTAGTTGAGGTTTCTAGCAAGAACCTGATCAATAAATCACACTGGTATATAGGTGTAGCCACTGTATGGCTACACTACTAGTGTGTGTGTGTGTGTGTATATGTATATGTGTATATATATATATATATATATTACACTTTAGCAAAAAAAGCCAAAAATGCAGATAATTGTGCATTGTCTGCTTCTACCGGTAATGCTAGCCTTTAATAGACAGGTGACAGGGTTAATTGTTTCCTATCTCTATTTGGGCCTGATTGGATAACTGGGCTGCAAAATTCAGATTTGTTTCACTGTGCATAAAATGTTTGAAGAGGCAGCTAGGGGGCGCAAGCTATGTATAATAGGATTGTGTACACATGAGTGGTGGTTGGTATATCGGAGAGAGAGAAGAGGAGATCGGAAGAGGAGGAGGCTGGGAGAGAGAAGAGCGCATTTGGAGAGGAGTGGATGCTGTTCCCAGGACATTGGGGACTGAGACACCAAGGTAAAAAAAAGTGTATTAAAACAGAAAAGAGAACCTGTTTCAGTGGAGAGTATTAAGTGTGAATTGTGATACAGTTTCCATAATGGCAAAGTTATTACTGAAGATCCTTTGTGCTTTGTCAAACTCAGTGACTCAATGGGACAGTGCTCCATGCCGCATTTGTGCACATCAAATCCGGGAACAAGTAATAAGGATTAACATCTGTCACTTTCTGATATATAAATAAGTAATGAATATTGTGCATGTTTTCAGCAAACTTAAAAAGTGGGTCAGAGGTACCACTTAGTGTGATAAAGAATAGAAGGTGATTAAACTTTTCTACGTTGAAATATAATTTTGATAAGAAAAAGAAATGTAAACTTCAGCTGTCCATGGCTCTACAATAAACGTGCCGGTGTGGCTTCTGAAGACCAGTCTGGAGTATTGGTGCTTTATTTGTATGTCTGAGGACATAAGTAGATAGGCAGAGAGTTCCCTCAATCTCTCTGGGTTGGATACCAGGGTAATAGTAAAAAGTAATACAATTTTAAGATTTTTTTGTGGAACTAGAACTACAAGTGTCAACAATACCTGTCAGCAACCTGACTGTAAATACTGGCATGACATGAGACTACATGTTCCTGCGTATTCTGGCAACCTGCTACTCCCTGCCTGCCCTGGCCCACCTGTATCATCTGGCACCTAGTTGTACCTCAAGCCTCCGCCTGGATCCTCAGGTCTTTAAACCTGTCCCTTTGGGACTCTGGACTTTGTGCCATTTCCGAGCCTGTTCAAGGGCCTCGTGCTCTGCCACTCGAGAACCTAGAGCTCGCTAGTCAGGGACCTAGTGTTCCAAGACATGAACTCGGGAAGCCTGGTTCCTCAACACCCACACAAGGTGTATGGTGCCTTAACACCCACACTAGATCAGGGGCTCTGTGCCCTGCTAAGGGTTCCCAGGGCCTTGTGCTATAATGAATTGGTGGCCTTGTGCCCTTCTGTGGGAAAATAAGAGAGCAGAATGTAGTACTCGCATGGGCCCGAAAAAAGTGGTATCCACAGGGGCCCTACCTGGCTCTTCAGGGCAATCTGCCATCTTGGCTTGATCCCGGTGTTCCCCCCTATGGTTGCTGTTGCGGGCAGAGTAGCTCTTAGGCCTGCAAGGGCTCTCAGCTTTCGGTGTCTTCTGCAACGTCTTCTGTCTTCATCTCCGTCTTCTGGCGTTCCTATTTCTTCATGCTCCGATGTCGAACTGGCAAAATGGCGGCACAATACGACCTAAATGGCTGCTGGGTGGCTGTATGATGAGCTGTTTGGCTCGCTGCCACCATGCCAAAAACTGAAAGCCGGGTAGGGAGCTTTGATTGGCTCCCTGTCCCACTGCACACAGAACCAGTGGCGAATTACACCTGATTTGCCGCTGTTGCACAAGAATCATACTAGAAGGACTCACCGGGCCTTGGATACCCAGCTGAGTCCTCCACATTACTTCCTCTGGCTAAATATGCTGGGTACTTTCAGTGTCAGTGAGATTACGAAATGTCGTGTAAAGGGCATGTGATTTGCTGACACGCAAGTGTATACATGATTACATTTGTGACATCAGTGATTACTTTTATGCAGTAACTAGGCTGATTTGATCAACTTTTTACATATATTTAGTAGAGAAGACCTCTCTAGATTAACCGGGAGCATTCACCTGTCATGATCAACAGCATTCAATTTTTGTTTATGTGGGCAGCACGGTGACTTAGTGGTTAGCACTTCTGCCTCACAGCACTGAGGTCATGAGTTCAATTCCTGACCAATACCTTATCTGTGAGGAGTTTGTATGTTCTCCCCGTGTTTCCTCCAGGTACTCTTCCCACAATCCAAAAACATACTACTAGTTTAATTGAGTGCTATCAAATTGGCCATAGTCTGTGTCTGGTAGGTAGGTATGTATGTATGTTAGAGAATTTAGAGTGTAAGCTCCAATGGGGCAGGGACTGATGTGAGTGAGTTCTCTGTACAGCGCTGCGGAATTAGTGGCGCTATATAAATGATGTGTACATGGATGTCATTGGCCAATTATTCATTTATTGCAATACAATAAAAGTATCAAGACTCTTTTAACCGGGAACTCGGGATAATAGAGCTAAATTTCTCCCACAAGGAAAAGTTGATTTTATTCAAAATAGGCTTGCAAATTTCATCTGATGCAGAACCAGCATTTTCGCAGAAAAACAGTATATGGTTGCCGTATGTTGCTAATTTCCCAGGAGAGTCTCTGTTTTAATATTTTGTCTCTGATAGTGACAATACTCTTTTACTTGTTGGATGATTTCAATATAAAGAGCATTGTATATTTATGTTTGTTTTCTTTCACTGGTATGAATTTGGGTTTGGTTGTAATCACACATTAAATGGAGACCTCTTAATATCCCAGCAGACATTTAGGGTGATTGTTTATAATGACTTGTATATGTTTATATATTGTTCGATCATTTATATAGTCCAGTGCCGTAACTAAACATTTTAATGCCCTGGGCAAGACAGAGCACTGGCACCCCCCTTCCCCCTTCCCATACACTTGCAGGAACGCACAGCCACAGGAGACATTTCTACCTGGTGCTGCTGCCATTGTCTTAAAATCTGTTTCTGCTTAGCTGGATTCTGGACTGTTGGGTTCCCTGTTTGGAAAAGAGATGCTATGCACCTCCTGGAATGTCGAGCGTTCATTAAACACTAGACCACCCAACCACTCTGACATTAAATAATTAGTTTTTTTGTTTAACAGGCCTTCTTATATCCAATCAGCCCCAGAAATTAATTAATAGCTTTCACAATTAATGAACAATGCTTACTTTCCCCCTGTATAGCTGTATAGCCCCAATCTAAAATTAAATAGCACCTGCATTTAATAATTAGGTCTTCTTACCCCTAACCAACCCCATTTAAATTAAAAGCATTCACATTTAACAAACCAATCAATTTCACCCCTCACCAGCCCTGGCATTAACAGCATTCCTATTTAATACAATGGCATATTTCCCCCACCAGCCCCACAATCAAATTAATGGCAGTTTCCACCACATGTAATAGAGATTATTACTGAAACACATCACCACCTTTTTAAATGTAGTACTTATTTATTACTACTTATGGCCCCCTCTCTCCCCGTGTGTGTGTGTGGTGGTTTTTTTTTTCCAGCAATATACTTGCGTTACGGCTCCTCAGCTTTCCTTGTCTGCATTCTGCTTCTTCCTGTTCTGTCTTCTCTTTGCTCTGCAGTCTTCTGTCTTCTTTCTGCTTCTTTTTTCAGTGTAGACTCCTCTATGCAGCGTCCTCTGTCACATGTGCACGTCGTGTACACTGCAGGGAGCTGGCGTCTTTCTCACTCTGCTGGTTTCCTGTCACTCAAAAATGTCAGCCCTGTGTTAAGTGCACTGGGACCATCTGGGAGCTGCATATAGCGGCGGTCGCCAGGGCTGCCAAGAGGAATTCAGGGCCTTGATACAACAACTTCATGGGGCCCCCCTTATAGTTGAGCATGGGGGAAAAAATTGCAAAAGTGTCTGTAACTGTCTACATACGATTGGGGGCGTGGCTAGCAGGTGAAAAACACTAGGCCACCCTCCTACAGAAAAAAAAACCTGCATTGTTGTGCACTCCTGACTTTAGGGACATCTACCACCATAGTATAGTATATAAACAATGCAGTGTGTATATAAGAGTTAACAATCTTGGCCTGCCCCTTACATTGGACAGAACACTCGCCAAAATTTAGGCTTGTCCCACTAGAATCACAACATTTCATAGACTGTCCTGCTCTCTCCTACCTGTTCTTGTCACTTTCACCACCTGTGGCTGCTGTATTTTTTTTTAGTTGCGGCTTGTCTGGATCCTGGAATGTTGGGGGCCCTATTTGGGTACATTTAGAAAATTCCAACCAGCCCCGGGGATTAAATCAGTAGCAGCCACGAGTAATATTTAGGCCTTCCTCCAGCCTCAACATTTAAAATAATAGTATTCCCATTTTAATTAACCTATTTCCCTCCGTGCAAACAGCCCCAGCAATAAATAACTAGTATTTACATTTCATAAATATACCTATTTCCCTCAACCATCACTGCCATTAAATTATTCATAATCACATTTAATAGACCTCATTCTCCCCAAACTCACACCCACATTCAATAGCCCCCAAACCACCCCATATTAAATTGCCCCACTAACAAAATAGCACACATTAATTAGCCACCACCTACCCCACACAAACTACATTGCTACATGGACCCTGTGCCATCACACATTACTGTGCCCCTTCATCACAACCACGCTGTGCCCCCTTATGATCAAACTGCGCTTTCTATGCTGCTCCCCCCCCCTTCATCTGGTCCCCCTTCATCACACTGTGCCATGCTGTCGTCGTCGCCCCCCCACCTTTTCCTCACACTGTGCTTCTCTGCCTCCATTCCTTTACTTACCTCTGTATTGGCTTCTTTCAACTTTCAACACCTGGCATGCTCGCGTAATTAGTATCCGCCTCCCCCCTCTCGGCGGCCCTGGTGGTCGCACCGCTCTCCCTACGACTCTGATATAGTCTACTTGGTGGTACATGGATAAATATAATTTACACTTGCCAAATGGCTCAAAACTCCTCTGCGGGTTAGGGTAGAAATGAGCGCACTCGGATTTCGTGAATCCGAGCCCACCCGAACGTTTCCGATCAGAGTCGGATCCGAGACAGATCCGGATATTGGCGCCAAATGAAAACTTGAAACCGAGGCTCGGAGTCATAATCCCGCTGTCAGATCTCGCGATACTCGGATCCTATAAATTCCCCGCTAGTCGCCGCCATCTTCACTCGGGCATTGATCAGGGTAGAGGGACGGTGTGTTAGGTGGTCCTCTGTCCTGGTAGATCTCATGCTGTGCTGTTTAGTTATGTGCTGTGCTGTGTTCTGCAGTATCAGTCCAGTGGTGCTGTGTCCTGTGCTCTGTCCTTCTGAGTTCAGTGGTGCTGCTGGGTCCTGTGCTGTGTCCTGTTCAGTCCAGTGGTCCTGTGTCCTGTGCTCTGTGCTTCTAAGGGCATAGTTATTTCCCCATTATTCCCAAGTGTTTAAAAAAATAAAAAAAAGTAATTAAAAAAAAATACAAAAAACGAATTAATTTTTTTTTTAATTACAACAAAATTTGCAAAACCAATCCTGCAGTATAAGCCCATTGGTACTGAAATATTACCAAGTTCACACATTCTGGAGTCTCTTGTGCTACATATAATGGAGACCAAAAATTTGGAGGATAAAGTAGGTAAAGATCCAGACCCACTTCCTCCTAATGCTGAAGCTGCTGCCACTAGTCATGACATAGACGATGAAATGCCATCAACGTCGTCTGGCAAGCCCGATGCCCAATCTCCTAGTACAGGGCATGTAAAATCCAAAAAGCCCAAGTTCAGTAAAAGTAGCAAAAAGAGAAACTTAAAATCATCTGCATAGAAACGTAAAGTTGCCAATATGCCATTTACGACACGGAGTGTTAAGGAACGGCTTAGGCCCTGGCCCGTGTTCATGACTAGTGGTTCAGCTTCACCCAAGGATCTTAGCCCTCCTCCTCCTCCCCCCCCCCCCTACAAAAAATTTAAGAGAGTTATGCTGTCAGCAACAAAACAGCAAACAACTCTGCCTTCTAAAGAGAAATTATCACAAATCCCCAAGGCGAGTCCAAGTGTGTTGGTGGTTGTCAAGCCTGACCTTCCCATCACTGTATGGGAAGAGGTGGCTCGGGAGGAGGCTATTGATGATGTAGCTGGCGCTGTGGAGGAACTTGATGGTGATGTGGTTATTGTAAATGAGGCACCAAGGGGGGAAACAGCTGATGTCCATGGGATGAAAAAGCCCATCGTCATGCCTGGTTAGAAGACCAAAAAATGCACCTCTTCGGTCTGGAGTTATTTTTATCCAAATCCAGACAACCAATGTATGGCCATATGTAGCTTATGTAAAGCTCAAATAAGCAGGGGTAAGGATCTTGCCCACCTAGGGACATCCTCCCTTATACATCACCTGAATAACCTTCATAGTTCAGTGGTTAGTTCAGGAACTGGGGCTAGGACCGTCATCGGTACAGGGACACCTAAATCCCGTGGTCCAGTTGGATACACACCAGCAACACCCTCCTCGTCAACTTCCTCCACAATCTCCATCAGATTCAGTCCTGCAGCCCAAGTCAGCAGCCAGACTGAGTCCTCCTCAATACGGGATTCATCCGAGGAATCCTGCAGCGGTATGCCTACTACTGCCACTGCTGCTGTTGCTGTTGTTAGTCGGTCATCTTCCCAGAGGGGAAGTCGTAAGACCGCTAAGTCTTTCACAAAACAATTGACCGTCCAACAGTCGTTTGCCATGACCACAAAATACGATAGTAGTCACCCTATTGCAAAGCGTATAACTGCGGCTGTAACTGCAATGTTGGTGTTAGACGTGCGCCCGGTGTCCGCCATCAGTGGAGTGGGATTTAGAGGGTTGATGGAGGTATTGCGTCCCCGGTACCAAATCCCGTCGAGATTCCACTTCACTAGGCAGGCGATACCAAAGATGTACAGAGAAGTACGAACAAGTGTCCTCAGTGCTCTAAAAAATGCGGTTGTACCCACTGTCCACTTAACCACGGACATGTGGACAAGTGGTTCTGGGCAAACAAAGGACTATATGACTGTGACAGCCCACTGGGTAGATGCATCCCCTTCCGCAGCAACAGCTGCATCAGTAGCAGCATCTCCAAAATGGCTGCTCGTGCAAAGGCAGGCAACATTGTGTATTACAGGCTTTAATAAGAGGCACAACGCTGACAACATATTAGAGAAATTGAGGGAAATTATCTCCCAGTGGCTTACCCCACTTAGACTCTCATGGGGATTTGTGGTGTCAGACAATGCCAGTAACATTGTGCGGGCATTAAATATGGGCAATTTCCAGCACGTCCCATGTTTTGCCCACACCATTAATTTGGTGGTGCAGCATTACCTCAAGAGTGACAGGGGTGTGCAGGAGATGCTTGCGGTGGCGCGCAAAATTGCTGGACACTTTCAGCATTCAGCCAGTGCCTACCGCAGACTAGAGGCACATCAAAAAACCATGAACCTGCCCTGCCATCACCTCAAACAAGAGGTTGTGACGCGCTGGAACTCCACCCTCTATATGCTGCAGAGGATGGAGGAGCAGCAAAAGGCCATTCAGGCCTACACAGCCACCTACGACATAGGCAAAGGAGTGGGGATGCGCCTGAGTCAAGCGCAGTGGAGACTGATTTCCGTGTTGTGCAAGGTTCTCCAGCCGTTTGAACTTGCCACACGAGAAGTCAGTTCCAACACTGCCAGCTTGAGTCAGGTGATTCCCCTGATCAGGCTGTTGCAGAAGCAGCTGGAGAAAGTGAGGGAGGAGCTGGTAAACCGTTGCGATTACACCAAGCATGTAGCTCTTGTGGATGTAGCACTTCGTATGCTTTGCTAGGATCCGAGGGTGGTCACTCTTTTAAAGTCAGAGAAATACATTCTGGCCACCGTGCTCGATACTCGGTTTAAAGCGTATGTTGTGCCTCTGTTTCCGGCGGACACAAGTCTACAGCGGTGCAAAGACCTGCTGGTCAGGAGATTGTCCTCTGAAGAGGACCGTGACATGCCAACAGCTCCACCCTCATTTTCTTCCACATCTATGGCTGCGAGGAAAAAGCTCAGTTTTCCTAAAAGAGCCGCTGGCGGGGATGCTGATAACATCTGGTCCGGACTGAAAGACCTGCCAACCATTGCAGACATGTCTACTGTTGCTGCATTGGATGCTGTCACAATTGAAAAAATGGTGGAGGATTATTTTGCTGACACCATCCAAATAGACATGTCAGACAGTCCATACTGTTACTGGCAGGAAAAAAAGGCAGTTTGGAAGCCCCTGTACAAACTGGCTCTATTTTACCTGAGTTGTCCCCCCTCCAGTGTGTACTCGGAAAGCGTTTTTAGTGCAGCGAGGAACCTGGTCAGTGAGCGGCGAAGGAGGTTGCTTCCGCAGAACGTTGAAAAAATGATGTTTATAAAAATGAATAATCAATTCCTCAATGAAGTACAGCACTGCCCTCCAAATAGTACAGAGGGACCTGTGGTTGTGGAGTCCAGCGGGGACGAATTGATAATGTGTGATGAGGAGGAAGTACACACTGTAGGGGGAGAGGAATCAGAGGTTGAGGATGAGGACGACATCTTTCCTCAGTAGAGCCTGTTTAGTTTATACTTTGTACAGGGAGAGATGAATTGTTTTTTTGGTGTGGGGGCCCAAACAAACCAATCATTTCAGCCACAGTTGTTTGGTAGGCCCTGTCGCTGAAATGATTGGTTTGTTAAAGTGTGCATGTCCTATTTCAACAACATAAGGGTGGGTGGGAGGGCCCAAGGACAATTCCATCTTGCAACTCTTTTTTTGGCATTATGTGACCATTCAACAGTCGTTTGCCATGTTCAAAAAGTAAAAGAAAATGTTAACAAATTCAAAAAACTAAATCAAAAGTCAAATGCCCTGTCATTATTTAAAACAAGAGGTATTGACGTGCTAGAATTAGTGTAGTGTTAATATATTATATATGAGGTATTGTGGCCCCGGTACCAAATTTAGTACCGGGCCACTCCACTACGCAGTCCAGATACTTGTTTGGTTGAATTCTGACCAGTTGAGGTTGTATTTATTATATTTTGGCCCCGGTATCAAATTGGGTCCCAGGGCCACCCCACTACGCAGTCCATAAAAAATTTTTTGGGAATTCAGACCCGTGGAGGGTTTTTAAATTATATTGTGGTGACCACTCCTCTACGCAGTCCAGGTACATTTTTTTGGTGCGATTTATACCAGTTCAGGGTTTTTAAATTATATTGTGGTGACCACTCCTCTACGCAGTCCAGGTACATTTTTTGGTGCGATTTCAGACCAGTTGATGGTTTTCTTATTATATTGTGGTGACCACTCCTCTACGCAGTCCAGGTACATTTTTTTGGTGCGATTTATACCAGTTCAGGGTTTTTAAATTATATTGTGGTGACCACTCCTCTACGCAGTCCAGGTACATTTTTTTGGTGCGATTTATACCAGTTCAGGGTTTTTAAATTATATTGTGGTGACCACTCCTCTACGCAGTCCAGGTACATTTTTTGGTGCGATTTCAGACCAGTTGATGGTTTTCTTATTATATTGTGGTGACCACTCCTCTAAGCAGTCCAGGTACATTTTTTTGGTGCGATTTATACCAGTTCAGGGTTTTTAAATTATATTGTGGGGACCACTCCACTACGCAGTCCAGAAAGATACCTCGTTGCAACGTTTTGGACTAATAACTATATTGTGAGGTGTTCAGAATACACTGTAAATTAGTGGAAATGATTGTTATTGAATGTTATTGAGGTTAATAATAGCGTAGGAGTGAAAATAAGCCCAAAAACTTGATTTTTGAACTTTTTATGCTTTTTTAAAAAAAAAATCCGAATACAAAACCTTAAATCCGAACCAAAACCTTTCGGCAGGTGTTTTGCGAAACAAATCCGAACCCAAAACACGAGACACCAAAAGTCGCCGGTGCACATCCCTAGTTTAGGGTACAGTTTTGGATACCACACTGTCATACTGTAAGAAGGATATTGGTGAATTTGTGAATTTGAGAGGGTTCTGAGGAAGGCAAACTTATTCAAACTTCTATTACCTTTTGTTAAATGATTGAGAAGTTATTAAATCTAAGTTTGCTTACTTTTGGAAAAATATTCCTTATATGCAACATAAGAAATATATATTAATATAGCCAAGGTCTACATACAAATTTGTTTAATGGACTTTTCATACCAAGGAGCATGCAGAGAACAAAGGGTTTTCAAATTCGAATTGAAGAAATAAGGATGCACTAATGGTATAGGAGAATTTCTTTACTGTAAGGGTGTTTTTAAGCTATGAAATACCTTGGTACATGAGGTGGTGAAGGTAAATTTACAAACAGAATTTAAAAATGGATTGGATGCCTTTTTACAAGAAAATTGTATCTATAGATATAATTAGTAGAAGACCAGATTGGGTGATCCAGGGAATTTAACCAATTGCCATTTTTAGGGTCACAAAGGTGTGTTTCTCCCTGTGAGGCTAAATTGGCATTTGCTGCAGTGAAGGTTTACTTTTGTCTTCCTGTGAGTAAACCTAAATATTATTTTTTATTAAAGGTCTAAACTTGATCAACCATTCCTTTCTTCTTTTTTTTTTATCCCAACCCTTATGCAACTTATTACCTGTTTTAAGTGTCTATTCTCATTATAGGTGTTTTTGAGGATGAATCTCGTCACTTGGCTCCTGGTGACGTCTTGGTGATTGAAAGAAACACAATTATGCCATGTGATGCACTTCTCATTAGTGGAGGCTGCATAGTAAATGAAAGCATGCTTACAGGTACCGTTTTACTACTTTTGTAACTCAATTTTTCATGTATCCTTAACTGTCACTATCTGTAAAATTACTTTGTGTTATTTTTCCATAGATACTACTTTTGGGGAAATACTGTTCCAGACAGTCTTGAAATTGTGGTTCACACCAAATTTAAAACAGTTGGTTAACCATTAATATAGGACAAACTTTAATACTGTGCAAAAAAAAAAAAGTCACTGCAGATTTGGATTTCTTCATTTTTGTAGTGATTCATTTGCCGTGAACTATTGTAAAATGCAGATATCCATATAGATTTTGTCTGTGATAATTGTATAAAAACCAGCAAGTGTTATGCATGGAACAGGATTTGTAAATATATCAAATATTAAACACTTTTTCCATAATGCTTCCGTTTTTAATTGTGAAGGGATTCTTCAGCGCTGTCCTATACAGCAGCCGCGGCGCTGTCTAAGAAGCGTCCGCGGCGGTGCTGTATACACTACAGCACCGCCGCGGACGCTTCTTTGACAGCGCCGCGGCTGCTGTATAGGACAGTGCAGCTAAAGCGGCCACTTAGTTAGCGCAGGGGGGAGTTTCTGGAGACTCAGAAACCCCCCTGCATGCGCCACTGATGTACCGTGGAAGCTGACACCTCAGCCAGTCACTGTGGTCACTTGGTGTGGGTATAGATCTTCACGGAGAGGATATCTTGTCTGCAACTGGCCACTGTAGTATATTGATTTATATTTTCATTGCCTCATTTAATAATACTGGCATTTCAAGGACCTCAAAATAATGCCCCAGTAAATAATTAATAAATCACATTATCTGATTAGCCACTGACCACCTCTCAATTTGCAGACACAACTGAGACAATAATTTAATACTGCTATGCTTGCCCAGCCAGTACCATTTCTTAGCACATTGTGTGATAGCAGCCCCCCTGCACTACAGCAGCACTGTACAGCTACTAGTTACAATTCTAATTATACAAACATCTGTGATTCTGTAAGACTGCCTCGTGTGTTCACAACACATTCAACTGCAATGTGTATTGTCATATGCTGTTCTTTGCTATTCCATACAACTTACTGGCATCTCATTTTTGTACTTCTTAGCAATAGAACATTTTAACAATGTTTAGTTTCATTTGATGTTATGGTCACTGGATGAAACCAGGAAAATGAGATGAGCTGTGTGCCTTAAACTTATTTATGTCTCTATAAGAAACCTAGACATTGGTGGTATCAACATACATAAAATTATGGGGTACTTTTGTCTTATTTATGCATTATATATGCTTTTTTCTTTTTACTCTGGGGGAATCAGAGTATCAAGCAAGACCGTTACAATTAGATCTTCTTCCAAGTGGAACCATCCAACCTTTGTTTGTTCAGCCACATGATACGCTTTTCCCAGAGGGTGTGTCACTTGTCCCATGGTGGCTAAGGAGGGAGATCCTCAGCAGGGGTTATCTGCTCTCCATTTGGGAATGGACTCTGGAGGCTATGGACGCCAGCCTTTGGGATTTGGGGGGGCCAACATTTTTCAGGCCTGCTTTCAGGACTTTGGACTCTGGAAAAGTCAAAACTCCCAATAAATGTGTTAGAATTGCGAGCAGTGAACTGCGCTCTAGTCAGTGTGAAACATTTGCTGCAGGGAGCATTGGTAAGGATATAGTTACCTCAACCACGAAGGAGGGAAAGATGTTATCCCGCTATGCGTGAGACCAGTAAGATTTTTCGTTTAACAGCACAAAATTTTCAGGCCATAATGGCAGTCTTCATTGCAGGAGCAGACAACTGGGACGCAGACTTCCTGAACAGGCAGACTGTTCACCCACGAGAATGGTCTATTCACCCTGAGATCTTTCAGCAGATGGCATCACTGTTCAACAACAAAGTGAACCTGTTTTTTTGTTTTGTACAAGGGCAAGAGACCCAAGGGCAGTCTTGGTAGACGCAATGTCAGTCTCTTGGCAGTTTCACCTAATTAACATATATCCCCTGGTGGCAATGCTTTGGAGGAAAAGGGGTTTGGGTCATCTTGATTGCTACAGATTGCCTGCGAAGATCCTGGTGCACAGACGTCCTTAGCATGTCGGCGGTTCAGTTATGGTGGCTGCCTCTCAGACCAGGCTTAAGTCAAGGGCCATTTCTGCAACTTGGTTTACGGCGCCTAGCAAAGGATTTGTCAGATAGTGTGATCCAAACCATGATCAAGGTGAAGAAACTTGTTTTGCCCAAAATTTACCACAGAGTGTGGAGACTTTGTTTCCTGGTGTGAGAGAAAGGGGTCGTCCTTTTTTTTTTTATGCTCCCAGGCTCCTTATCTTCTTATTGAATGGGCTGGATGCCAGGCTGAGCCTCAATTCCCTGAAGTTTCAGGTGTCCACTCTTCCTATCTTTTTTTTTTTTCAAAGATTGGCTTTATTGCCAGATGTTAAGACCTTTTTACAGAGGATTCTGCATATTCTTTCCCCTTATGTTTTTCCTGCAGCTCCATGGGATCTAAATTTGGTGTTTGATGCTTTATAGCATTCACCCTTTTGAACCTTTGTTAGAAGTTTAATTGAAATTCCTGACTCTGAAAAATGTTCCTTTTTAGGTATATCAACTGCAAGAAGAGTTTCAGTGCTGGTACCTTTGTCCTGCAAGTCTTCTCTTCTTCTTTTCCATGAGGATATGGTGGTTCTTCAGGCCAAGCCTCCCTTTCACCTAAAGCGGTTTCTAGATGTCACCTTAACCAGGATATAGTGATTCTGGCCTTGGTCCACGGTAGGCCTCCAGAGGAAGAGGGCTCTCCAATATCTGGATGTGGTCAGGGTTCTGAAGACCTATGTTCAGAGGACTCATGATATTCGCAAGACAGAAAGTCTTTTGGTCCTGTATGAGGCCCATAACAAGGGTTGGCCAGGGTCCAAGATATCTATTGCGAGATGGATTATGTTGGTAATCCATCAAGTTTACAGGAGAGCATGACATCCTGTTCCATTATTAGGGCTCATTCTACCAGTTCAGCGTGGGCCTCTTGGGCAGCATGGCATGAGGCCTCATCTGAGCAGCTTTGTCGGGCTGCAACCTGGTCCTCAATCACACACTTAAAAATTTATATTGGTTTAATGTGTTTCCAAATCTATGGGTTCAGCCAATTGGAGGAAAGGGAAAATAAGATTTTATACTTGCCTTAAATCCTTTTCTCTTGGTCCATCCGGGGACGTCCACCCGTTTACGCTTTGGTTCTCCATGTTTTAATTTCTCCTACATTGTCCTGTGGGGCTTAGTTAAAAAATAATTTGATTGCTCCGGCAGGCGTGGGGTATGGAGGGGGAAGAGGCGGAACTACAGTTCATATGTTGAGATTTTACCGGCCCTTGAACTGGCTGCACTCAGTATCCCAATGTCTGGTGTCCCCAATGGACTAAAGGAAAAGGATTCAACCTAAGTTTTAAAATATTATTTTCCTACCATGTGCATTATTGCATATAAATATGGGTATTATCTTTTTTTTTCTGTTTTGATGTTATTTTGCTAATATGCCTGTAATTTACCCTGTCATTATTAAATTATTGTTATTATTATTATTTTTAGTTTCATTAAAATGTTAGTGACATATATTGCATGCAAATTAGTAAGATAATGTCCTTACCTCAAGTATCAATTGATATGAAATTCTCATCTCTTGCCTAGCCTTAAAAAATGTTAGTTGTACTGAATTAAGTCATACTGAATTAATTGTATTTACTTAGATTGCCTGCCTGAGTCAAATGTATGGTCTCCACCTATAATAGTGGTTAAGTTTTTTTGTAACAAGGCACATGAGCCTTTAAATACTAATGAGGTGTCAGTTTTTAAACTAGGAGATTTACTTTTTTTTTTTTTTTTTTTTATACCTCTTTTTTGTAAGGTGAAAGTATCCCGGTTACCAAGACCCCACTGCCAAACACAGACAACACAGAGCCATGGAAGGTTCATAGTGTGCATGATTACAAAAGACATGTCCTTTTCTGTGGAACTCAAGTTATCCAGACTAAGTCTGTGGACCATGTGAAAGCTGTTGTGATGAGGACAGGTAATGAATTACGAAGACAAATGTAATTCTTGTGCTCCAGCAAAATGAAATGAATAAATGAAAAAAAACAAAACATTAATTGGTACAAATTGCCTTGTAGGGATGGTGCATACAAATCAACCACCATACAAAAAGAAATAAAGCTCTGGATAATTGCAAACAGAGACAAAAGTTCATATTTGCATTAGAAAAAAATGTTTAAACCGGTGGAATCAGTGACTGTGAGATGTAGATATTGTTTATACTGAAGGTGCAGTGTTTTCTAACCAAATACAGTACACCTAGTTGGTTTTGTAATACAAGTATACAGTTTCTTAACTGTTGTCTGGGTGCAATTTTATATATTGTAATTTAAATGAATATCCACTAATGATACATGGGGTCTATGGTAAGAAGTAGACTTTGTGAAATGTTTTGTTTGTTTTTACAATGAATTTATGCTACAATAGTAGTATGGAATGTGGAAATATTCCCATTCTGTTAACTCCCTGTTTAAAACAATTATTGATTATTATGTGCAAAAAAACACAGGAAAAAAAACGGGTTTTTCATTTGTCCGAGATCCTCATGGGTTTTGGTTTTGGATCTGGATTTTAGTTAAAATTGTTAAAAAATAAGTAAAAAGGTGATTTTGAGCTGTTTTTGTTCCTACATGAAGATTTATAGCATTAACATTAATTTACAGTCTATTTTTTAATGATTTCTTCACAAGTGTCAAAATTTTAGACAAAGGCTGCAGTGAGCTTGCTAGCTAAAATTAGTTAGAGATCAGTGGAACAAATACATGGCAGTTAAATTAAAGCCATAGGGATTGTATCTTTTATTAAAGTCCAGTAATGCATCATTGTTATGGCATGTGCACAAAGGCATTCATTTCTGAATACCATAATGTGGTCACCACCACCTCTCTGACTCCAGATATACTGATTTTAGCTCTGAGAGTGAGACTTGAATCAGCATGCCTACTGGGAAATTTTTAAAGTAAAATAAATGCATGTAGCCTAGTGTTACAGCCCAAGGTAGCCCACTATGGGACTGGCCTGGGGAAGGGGGGGGGGGAGGGCATATGCCCCCCTGCTTTACTAGACCCTGTTCATCAAAATAGCAGACTAGTCAACAATGTACCCCTATTATGTCAACAGCCAAAAGGCCACCATCTCCTTGGCTTGGTCATACTGGTCAGTGGGTATGAGGTTGTCCCCAAGCAGACAGGAATAGTCAGTGAACAGAACACAATGCTTTGGTATTACCACCCAATAACAAAATCTTAGCCACACATGAGAGCCCAGGAACTTGATTTTGTAAACCGGTTGACCTAGATTAATTAATTCAATACAAATACAAGAGGTACTCTTTTAGTCTTATCTCCTGGCATGACAATGCGCTTATGAGCATGAGGTGGTACCAGTGGTGGATGCCTTACTTCAACACAATCTTCATTCTCCTCTTTAGCTTGTTCAAGTACAACACATTTATCTTCAGATCCATAGTTATTCCCCTCATCTTGCACATTTGCAAGTTCCAAAGTAGCATCCTAAATTTCTATGTCTAAATCATCATCACATTTTCAAATGGTTGAGAAATTTGGGAAGGAGGCTGCTCTGTAACTACACTGTCAAAATCTGAGACATAAGACTATAGCACATATAGCACTCTTGGATACAGTCAGGGTTAGCCACCTCTAGCCACTGCCTGATTTTAATATCTTACCATGTATTCACACAATCAAACAATTATATCCCCTCTATTTTGTTAGGAAACCTCTCCTAACTACCAGTCACAAACCACACTGTGCACACTTGTGACTCGGAAGTGTGTACTGTATGGGGTTACACACAATCCCAGCACTCAATCTTTCTCTCACCCATCGCCCAGGTTACAGATTTGCCGAATCACCCCCAAACAGCGCTCGCACACCCACACCCATTTCATTTTTTTCACCACCTATCGAATAAGGGCAATAGATTCCCAATATACTGTCTCCCACTGGCACACAATGAGCACTTTGTTACACACAGGTTAGCAAGGCACACACCAACAATAAAAAGGGTGAACACTTAACCCCTCAAGGCTTTGGCACAAATGTACATGCAGGCACACACTAGACTTAGTATACAAATGTATTCACAATTCACACCTCCGCATTTCAAGGGTTAGCATGGTCAAGCAATCTTCATAAAAGGCTGTTAATTCTTTTAGGGAAATAAGGACACCACTTAAGTTTTTAGATTTAATATACAAAAAATACAATGCTTACAGGTTATAGAAAAACAATTAATAAACAGTTGACATGCAATGTTTTATTTGTATAACCGTTATAAAAACAAATTTGATGAAAGTACAGAGCATAACTTGTGTATAATAATTTGTATGGCTGAGGCAAGCAGAAGAGATGGATGGAATGTCCTTCAATTAGATTGATCCCCAAGAGCTGACTCTCTTGTAACTGGTCTCCGCTTTTTAAAGACACTCGTACATCTTTCCCCACCTCCAGGGGTTGTGGTCTGTGACACTGTTTACAACCACAATATCAGGATCTGCCTGCAAGCCCCTTGCAGTACATACTGCTTTGCTTGGCAGCTCCTGCCTTTTGACTTTATTAGTGTGTATTTGCAGCAGTACCTCTGATCACCAGAGGTGCTGCTATCTTGCCTTTCATGTTTGCATTAGGGGTTAACACTTTCTCCAATTATCCCATGCACCTGGGTGTGTTTTCTTTTCCCTTTATATATACCTGTTCCTCCCAGCAGTCATTGCTGGTTATTGTTATCCCATCCTGTTGTCATTTCCTGAGGGTAACACCCTGTGGATTCTTCCTCCTGTTTGCTCCTGTGATTATGCTGCATTGGGATCTCAACATACATTCTGCTGACCTGTTTTCATCTGTGAACCTGGTACTTTCCTGTGCATCTCCCTGTACTTGCTGCCTGGAATTTTTCCACACCTCCTGTTTACCTGCAACTGTGTTTACCTGGTAATTTCTACAAGACCATTATCATCGTTTGTTCAGTCTCTTCAGCAATAAACTTGTATGTTTTTCACCATTATTCATGTCTCCTTAGCTGTATTTCTACATTGATCCGTGACACACAATTCGCATGTTCACTTGTTTAATACCAAATTCTACTTTGTGACCTAACTTTCCTGTGGAGTGTCACGCAGACCCAATTTTATTATTAATAGATACACTACAAGTTTACCAATTTATTGATACAAAACAGGCCTAGGTCCAGCGTATAAGTTGAGCTTATACTCCTTTCCTCAACTTCTCTGTGTGACAGCATGCTTTATTCGACATATGGGCTGCCCTTCATCATAATATTTATGAATACGAGGTTGATCACTGCTTTTATTAATTTTTAAGTGGTATTTTGGAAACTGAAATATATTTGCCTATACAAAATATAACCATTCACCACATGGTCTCCTTGTGTAATACCTCAAGCTGTGAACGGCTCCCTCCCGTCTGTTCAATGTCTCTTTCGTTTTTAAAACTCTTTCTTATGTAAAGATGTAGCTCACCCCAGTGGCCTTTGAAGCTGCTCAGCTTTCCCTGAAAGTGGTGCTGTTATCTTATAACTTAGAGATGGGCAGGCAAAGTAAACACACACCAGACCCTCTGACTTCACATTTTACACCCTTTTAGTAGCTCAATTTATCAATGGATTAATTTGATATTCCATATTTACACTTCAGTTATGATAAGGCCTTATCCCCCCCCCCCCAGTTGTTATTGGTTAATCCTTATAGCTGTAATTCCTCTAGGTTCACTACAGATATCGCTACACTTTTCTCAAGATTCTGTGAGTGCCCAACTTGTTTGTCAGCCTCTGCGTTCGTTTCATGCACTGATGTGGCTGTTTTGGAGGGGACACACCTACACTCTGAGCGAGAAGGTGCTGAATGGGAGGTTGAAGAAGATACATGACCGTGTAGGGCACTCTCTTTTGAAGTGGGCATTCTAGTACGTGTACCAGTAGTAGCAGTACCCCAACTAGTAAAAAGTGGGTATGGTCTCACTGCAGATGGTGTATGGAATGTTGGCTATTTTCATTTTTTTTTTTGACATCGCCATGTTTATCAGAAACTTATCTCTTAATCCTTAAATAAAGAACTGATGTTTTCTTTGAGATTGATAAACACTATTTGGATTTTGAGCATGCATTCTTACAATTCCCGCATGACCTTTTTAACTAATAGAGGTCGAGAAAATTTTACTACTGCCAGCACTTGTATGCTCCTGATCTCTAGACTGATCCATGGTTGACAAGAGGAGTAATGTTACTTGAAGTTGGAGCTACTTGTAGCTGCCACGACACCAGGCAAATCCCAACGAGATGGAGAAAGGAGGGAATGTTACCTTACAATTCTTCAGACACTGCTCCACAATATAATCCAAATATTTTTTTGGGATGTGTTGCTCACAGACAAACAGCACCCTATTTTTTGTCCACTAAATAGTTCAGATGTCGCTGATACTGCTCCTCACTCAATTGATTGCTTACAGATTGAAAAACTTTGGATTTTAAAAGCAAGAAATCTATTTGTTTTTTGAGGTGTGTTGCTCAGTCATGCAGCGCCCTGTTTTGTTTGCCACTAAATAGTAAAGATGTCTATACTATATATATTTTATATTAACAACCAGTAGCCACTACTCTTCACTCTGTCACCCAACTAATCTGCACACAATTCTAGCAGACTGATCTCCAAATATGCTGCAGTAAAATCACAGCTATTGCTATACAAACGGCCTCTTTCACACTGTCCACCCCTCTACAACCCAATTTCTTTGCACAGAATTAGCCACCCTCCTATCCACAGTCATGACTCTGTACCTCAACATTCAAATCTGTCAGATTTCTCTGAATCTGAACAGCATACCTTTTTTATATAGTATTTTAATTGCAAGCACATGATTGCTCTTTAGCAATAATACTGCAAGGTGGTTATTGGTCATACTGTACATAAAAATAATATAAAATGCTTTTTAATAGGCAATGTGGACTTTGTGGTATTTTTTATAACAAGTTATATACAATGCAATCCCTCTTCAGAGATCTGCAGAACATGTGGTTTGATTGCAATATAATATAGTTTTCATTTATATACTTGTGTAAGTGCAGCTTGCGCTTTTAAAAACGTAGCTAGTAAACCTCCTTTGATTTCTTCCTTGTATTTTATCCTTCCCATCCACTTACCTTTGCTCCACAACACACACACTATGCATATAAATAGTTGTACATCAAATATTTATTTAATATTGTGTGTGCAAATGAAGTCTGAAATGAAACTGGATTAATCTTTTAATTGAACAGTTTTGTTTGCATATTGTGAGTCATCTTGGGGTAAATACTTTTAAGGGAGAAAATGTGTAACCGCTTTCTGAAGCTGATCGCTGTGTGGACAGGTATTGACTGTTCAACTTTATTATCCAAAAACTTTGTGCAGCACTGTCAAAATAAATTGACATCTGTTTTAGCACATCATTATCTGTGAGTCAAATATCATAATTGGGCCAGTTGTTGCAATTTGTCAGACTCAAACAACTTTGAAAAAAGCGGGTATGAGAAGGGATAATTGACCTTGCAAAAAGTCTACATAATGGGTGATACTGCGTATTTTACCACCTATGCTATATTTTTCCCATCAGTTTGATTTTACATTGAAGAGAAGAGTATGTTCCATTAGGTTGTGCTAGTCAGTAATAATTCCACCATATAAAATGCATTACATGCTTTTAATCTGAAGCCAGTCAAAATGGTAAAATGCTCCATTTGAAGGTTATTCTATATAGTTTGTTTGCACAAAGCTAAAGCTCTTTCTTCCTGTAAAGTTTATTTTAATAGATTTACTTTTAGTCAGACAATTGATAAAGGGGTGGAGATTTGCGCTCACCTCCTAATGGATGCAGGAGCTGCAAACAGGACCAGGGATCCCTCCCTAGTGATACAATGGCAAACAAAATTTTCCTGTGAGCTCACTGACTGATTAATTATGATACCAATATATATTGTATAGTGTGTCAGATATATATTGGTTGGTAACCTCTAATGATTGAATAATACTCAATAGTGTATAAGGTCTCTTTATTGATCCCTATCCATATATTAGCTAAGAACAGGCAAAAAGCATTTAATAAAACAATTATAGATCTTATTGTTACATAAAATTATGCTATGTTGAAATACAATTCAGGATAGAGCAGATAAATAAACAGTACTAGGCCTGGTATAACATATAGCGAGTCCACTAATGGACAAGCTCTTAGGATAAATGTGAACTTTCGATTGCCTGTATATTAAAACTAAAACTAAAATGGAAAGAATTATATATAAAAAGATATAAATGATATAATATTATATATAGGTATCTTAGGTATACAACGCTAGACAACGGAATTAAAAACAATTGAGAAATCTATAATGATGTTGCCTGACATCTCCAGGCTGGGATGATATGATGTTAATAATATAGTGTAACCAGATATCTCAATACAATCATGCAGTGATAGTTATGTCCATAAAATGGATGTTCAGATTATGATGAGTAATCACATATAAATGGATGAAGCAGTGGTATCAGATGTAGCAGGATTGTAGCAATCCGGACCCCAAGGTCACTACAGTATCAATCGTGGATGATTTATTTTCATGAAAAGAGTCTTGGCTGGATCAATGCTTTGATATTGCTGGGTACTAAACAAATGGTGAGCAGATCATCCTGTGTGCAATATGAAGGTTCCCCATGCAGTTAGGGCTATACTTGCGATTGGAGGTGTAATGCCAGGCTTGGATATCCCGCTCTGGAGTGGGCGCGAGTGAGCTGTGTCAGTGTCCAAGTGGAGTCCACATAAGCGGGTGATCAGTCCCGCTAATGTGGAGATGGAGCAGCGGTCCACGGGCAGCGTGCGGCACGCTTCCGGTTCTAGCTTCCGCGTC
This sequence comes from Mixophyes fleayi, assembly GCF_038048845.1. Taxonomy (NCBI): domain Eukaryota; kingdom Metazoa; phylum Chordata; class Amphibia; order Anura; family Limnodynastidae; genus Mixophyes; species Mixophyes fleayi. Next base: position 120,251,353 of record NC_134404.1, read on the forward strand.
TGAAGTCACTTCCGGTCGGGTTGCTATTGGCCAATAGACGGATGAAGGCGGAGTCCCAACGCGTTTCGTCTTAGAAGACTTTCTCAAGGGAGATATTCCAATATTGGTGGGTGTTCCTTTATAGAGCTTCTTAGTGATGTAATAGTCTCTGATTGGGTGATAGCGCTGTTGATCTGTCTATGGTCCATGATTTGCCTAATCGTTCAGATATTTTGGCACTCAGAATATATGAACCCTAGGGTTCATAGTGCAGAATTACCTGTAATGTGATGGATTTGAACAGGATATCTATCAAGCTTTTGTTTGCATGCCTATAACATATATCTCAGGATAACTTTATTGGTAACCTGCTACTATGCAAATACAATTAATAAATGTATGTCTGACAACTGAAAATGTGGTATAAATTGGAGGGTTACTAAATAAATACATCTGCAGATAAAAATCCACGCAAGATATATATATATTCTATTATACCAATCTTAAATTGTCAACCTTGGCATGCCTAAAACGTTTGTTTGTGAAGGTGTTTACAAGGATTGACTTCATGTGTGCATATGGATTTGTACACATAGTGACTGGTCTATATGTTGAATGAAATACACAAAGTGTGTATAATAAATACAATATTATGCGTAATAAAGGACATATTGCTGATCTAATATATTCCCTGCATAGATATGTACAATAGATATAAATCTATGCATGGTTGAAAGCATGAAAGTGATCTGATATAGTCCCTGCAAATAACAATACCTAGTTAATGGGATGTTCACATTGTACCTCCATTATGTAGTAAATATACATTGTCATTATATATTTGATGTTTACGTTGTAATGACAATGTAAGTTATACTGCTAATGCCGGTACACTTCATGCATGATCACCTGCCTATAAATGCCAGTATAATCATAGTCCAATTGGAGAGGTGAATTCCCACTGCACTAGGTGTTCTCGGGTAGTTGCCTATCCCGTTACTTACCTAGCTCCACCTTGCTTGGCTTCCAAGTTCGGGTGGGTTTGGGCATGGCCAGGGTGGTATGGCCGTGGGGTTTGGACCTCTCTCATGGATAAATGAAACAATACCTGGCCTGGCAAAGTGTCGTACAGATGGCACTACCGTGGGAGGACAATTCAGCACATCAATGCAAAGTGAGATCTAATTCTATGTTTAATCCATTAGGAGTGAGGGTTCTGACAAAATAAATGGCTTTGGATTCCTCCCTATTAAGTTTGGGTATTATGTTACCCCCTCTCCAATTTTGGGCCACTTGTTTAATACCAATAAAGGTTGTGCCTTGATGGCTGCAGTTGTGGGTATCCTTATAGTGTCTGGATAGATGGTGATTTTCAAACCCTATCCTAATATTTCTTAGATGTTCCCTAATTCTAATTTTGAGGGTCCTAATCGTTCTGCCGATGTACTGTTTGCCGCATTGGCATTGCAGTAAATATACCACATTGGTACTTTTAGTCAGACAGAAAGTTTCCCAACAATACTCATAAGAAGGCAGAATGATGAGTAATGTTTGAGGTTGGGGCGAGATTAAGAGTTGTGGGGAACCCAGGACAAGCATTTTGTTGGGTCCCTACCACTAAAACTTTACTGTGCCTAACTTTTAATCCACCGTGTGTGTGAAAATAATATGCATATTTTATATATTATGCAAATAAAAAAGCCACAGAAGGTTAAAATAGGGCAACTGCTCACATGTGAAATATACTTATTAAAGTCACATAATCCATACTTGCCTACTTTCGGCAAGTGCATTCCGGGAGAGGGGCGTGGCTAGAGGGCCGGAGGGGCAGGGTGCGACCAAACGCATCATTTTGGCCCTGCCCCTGTGACTGTATTGCCATTTTGTCGTGAGGCCAAAATGACGCGAATCGCGTCATTTTCGCCAGGCAATTGCGGTATGCGGGAGACTTGCCTGCTCTGCCGGGAGTCCATGAGACCGACCTGAATTTCAGGAGTTTCCCGGACATTCCGGGAGAGTTGGCAAGTATGACATAATCAATACATCTGACTCACATTCAGTCTCTCATACTCACACTCTTGCATTTTTCTACTACACATACACACTGACCCACAGATACAAACTCACTCGCCCCCTTTCTCATGCACACACAGACTCACGCACACTTACTCACACTCTGTTTAATACACATACAATAACATACATATAAACGCCCAAACACTTAAATCCAACTGCTGTGCTGCCTCCAACTTCCTATGTGGCTTGGGCAATGTAAGTAGGGGTGTGTCTGTGACTGTGTAATGTTGCTAAACCAATCAGAGCACAGCAGAGGCTGCTGATGTGTTCCTGACTGAGCAGTAAACTACTACAGAACTGCACAGGCCACTCCTCCAATTTGTGCCTCATTGGTAGTTTGTTAGGGTCCCAGGCAATCGCCCAGTTTGTTCTGTCTATAATCCATCCCTGTTTGAGCTTGTGTGCGTTACATCATACATTAGTTTGAGTTTTAAATTGATGAAAAATCTAAATTCATAGAGAGGAAGCTGTTTCATGTTGCTGCTGCTTATACCAAAAAAGCTTAACAGATATTTTATACTTAGCCCAAACACAATAGTGAACTGCTATATTAACATCTCCATGTACAGTAGGGGATTTTCTAGCAGCTCTACTGAATAATGTCATATAAATATAATATACAGATGCAAAGACGTATGAGAAGTTATTTTTGTACTCAACTTTTTGAAAATGCTGATGCCCTAAAGATATCTATTAGGATTTCAAATAGTACACATGAGGTTAGATGACAGCAAAGGGTCAACATGTGACAGGCTTTCTGCAAATGACATTTCAGAGAAATTAAAGGCTTCCATTTACTTTGAAAGATCAATGTAAAGTCACAATTTCCACAGAATTCCCTGCCATGGTTTTCTCTGGCTTCAGTATAATGTATTGGAAATGCATAGTATGAATAGAACACTGACTAAATTAAGTGGAAGTCATGACTCCAATAGGTGGTGTTAAACATTAAACTGATGTGTCTTACAAAGTCATACATTACACAACATTCTACATCGCTCATTTAGAACTCTTGGGAGCTTCTTATAAGTTGCCCATTGTTACTAGTTCATCACCAGTCATCTTTCATCACTTCTTGTACTGTGTTTTTTCACATCACAAGTCTGTTTAATTTTAATGGATATTGATGTTTGAATGTGACAATGATGTCCAGTCTATCCTGATATTTGTCCATTTAAGGATATCCTGATTCGCCAGATTTATTCCTTTGACAGTATTTTTCATAGGTCTTTCTTACTTTACAATTGTTTCCTATATTCATATTTTATTTTCCATTGTAGGCTTTAATACAGCTAAAGGTGACCTGGTACGATCCATTCTCTACCCGAAACCGGTGAACTACAAGATGTACAGAGATGCTTTGATATTCCTTGGTTGTCTGATCGGTCTAGCCTTTGTTGGGATGATCTATGCTATCTGCATATTTGCTCTGGGTGGGGTATGGTACCTTTTTGTCTAATTAACATCAAAACCCATACTGTAAACTTCTTCTTTCAGCTAATCACCATCCTGTGTGTGTTTTTCCTTTCTATGTGGCACCATGGTTGCCCAATACCACCTGCAATATTTTTAGGGTGTGGCCAATATTAGTGCTACAGATGAACTGCACAGATACATTTGTCTTCAATACACACAGACCTGAACATTCCTGTAAGAAAATGAACATTTACAAATGTGCCTGGAAGTTAAAGATATCTGTGGTTGAAATCCACCCATAAGCTCTAACAGCAATGTTTAAAAACGGTTACCCAGTCGGTGCCTGCTGCACAAATCCTGCAGTATATGTACAGCGAAGGGCTACTTCATTGAGTACATCTACCTAATAGCAAACCACTCGTTCCATACAGACTACAGACTGGAGCATGAATCCAACAAACTTTATAAAATGTAGCACTTGGATGTTTGCGCATGTTGACTCCAGGGTGCCCCAAACGTGTGATAGTGGAACTGTACTCTGAATAGATAGTTCCATTCAATGCCACAGATGCTATACTGGATTTGGGGTCTTGTGAGCTCAGAATTCACTACATTCACCACCATGTTTCAGAACATTTTTAGAACTTTTTAGTCTTGTCGCACCTTTTTAATCACTTTGCATCAGTAACAATGTCGTGTGTAAAAACACCAGCAAATTTGTGTCTGGACGCCAAACACCCAATATTATCCCATGTCCAAGTCCTTAATTGTTTGTCCTGCCCATTCTCCGTTTGGATTGCACACACCATTCTTTCTGCCCTTTCTATGTATCAACTGCTTAATGTGTAGAAATACCTAGAAGACTGACCACTTGATCTGATTTAGACCAATGCTGTCCAAATGTATAAACGAACAGGGTTTATTTGTGTCATAACTATGTGCTGCTACCACCTATTGGAGATTTACATCCTTCCTGTGAATCTCTAATTGGACAGCTCTGATCTGGACATCCATAAAGAATACATACAACTAGTGTAATGTGTGTGTATCTTCTGCTAAGGTAGGTTTAAATTTAATTGCAAGAGGACATTGTCAGCCTTTGACTATATATTGACTTAAGACAAATTTATAATCTTTTAGCAATACGTTATTTTGCAAGGAAATATGTGAATGTTACAAAACCTTTTCACGTACAGAATTTACATCCAGTGAAAATAATTTGTCTTGAGCTTGTCTATTTGAATAGAAGGATGTTAGATGCAGCACACTAAGGTTGATAACACATTAGTATCCTTCTCTTCATCACAACTCTATTGTATTTACTTGGCTAAATACATGACATGATACAAGGCATTATGAGAAGAAATTGTATTGAGAAGGCAAATTCCATGCGCCTCATCTTTTAGTCATTTTTTTTAAATTTATTTTTTATTATTATTATTATTATTATTATTATTAAATGCAGGAACAATAATGGGTGCAAAACAGTACAACAGGTTGTGTTCATTGAACTAAAACAAACCCAAAATATCTGTGCTAACAGCAAACCAAGTTGAAACCAGTAGAGCATGACAAAATACAATAATGTGAAAGGTTGCAAGTTAACCTAAACTAGAGTTTTAAGCAGCCAATGCACAACAGGTTGCTTTCAATTTGTCAGTGTTGTAAAAAATTTCTCCAGAAAAAGTAAAAAAGACAAAAAAAACCCCAATATGTACGGTCTGTGTGCTTTACATAGTAAAAATAGTCCACCCTTCAACTGCTCTGTCAACTGCTCAAATGACTATTCTCCAGTTGTGATGTAGTCCTATCAGGGGCTGTGAATCTGCCGACAGTAGGACTGTCGAAAGATGCATTCCGTCGACATGTTTAAAAAATGTTGACATTGTTACTGTCAACAGTAGTAATGTCGCAATGGCGACATTCAAAGGGCAATACCAGCTTCCTGACATGTATGGTTCATACAATTTTTTTGGCCTATAAGGATCTTCTACTACGTTCTCTGGTCACTTGTGAAGAATGGATGGGTAACTTATAGCAAAAATAAAAAAAACGCGTCATTTGTAATTTCAGTGTACGGAAATGGTTCATAGCGTCTTATATTTCCTAAGGGGAGTGTGCTATACACACACTCTGTAGATTTAAGAATACTCTGGTGCTTTGGAGAAGCACAACGTATATATTGGAACCATTGTGATGTCAAGACTAAGGGCTAGATTTACTAAGCTGCGGGTTTGAAAGAGTGGGGATGTTGCCTATAGCAACCAATCCGATTCTAGCTGTCATTTTGTAGAAGGTACAAAAAAAATAAATGCTAGAATCTGATTGGTTGCTATAGGCAACATCCCCACTTTTTCAAACCCGCAGCTTAGTAAATCTAGCCCTAAACGTAGTAAAAAGTAGATTGGCGAAGAGGTGGGATATCATCCCATATCAGAAGAGTCCTATATACAGAAGTACAGGTTCTAGCAATACAGTTCTTGTGAAGTGGAGATACAAAGAGAAATGGTTGTAATCTAGAGTGAGTGTACAAACAATTCAACACATTGTCTGTCTCAATGTTTTGCTGTCAATTTTCAAGAACTAAGTGATTTTTAGCTAATACATTCTGTGTTTTTTTTTACACTTTTTTATTTATTGATATTTTTAACTCCTTGTTTCAGTTAGGGGAAGCATTTTATGCCGATTCCATGTAACTTCTTCTTTCAATCTCAAACAGGCTGAGGCTGGAGAGGTTGTGAAGAAAGGGCTAGATGTCATTACAATTGCTGTTCCTCCTGCTCTCCCAGCTGCCCTCACAGCTGGAATTATATATGCCCAGAAAAGACTTGAGAAATCCAGAATTTTTTGTATCAGTCCCCAACGGATCAACCTCTGCGGTACTGTGAATCTATTCTGCTTTGATAAGGTACCACATGAGATCATTTATGTGAAAATAAATAACAATCTTGCTGATCTAGACAATATGACACTGATTTTTATTACAAATTATATTTAGTTTCAGAGAAATGGTTTTAGTAGAAGCACCTTTAGCTGCAAATGTAGTTTTTTTCTTTCTTTGTTTGTTTTTGTTTGTTTGTTTTTACAGTCTATTTGGGTAAAACATCCTAGATACATCAACACTATTGATAATACTAAGTTTTATATTCAACAAAATAAATATTTAATCATTTTAATACAACTGTAACTCGTGTACCCTCTTTCACCTTTGTAATACCCCTTTACACAGTTAATGTTTTACTGACCTCATTATTAAATATTTTAATAGACAAAAATAATAAAGCCCATTTTCTTCGATTTTTGATTTTTCGTTTGGTGTTTTCTCTTTTTGCACACTCAGGTTATCATATAGTTGTCATACATTACTTCTGCACATTTTCCAGACTTTATAAATAATCACTTGTAATTCTCTGATGCTTAGGAAGTCTTCTATAAATGTGTATTTGTTTTACTTTTTGCATTGTAATGTAGATACAAAGCATATCTGCTCAGATTGTGTTTAATTTTTTTTAGACTGGAACCTTAACAGAAGATGGCCTAGATCTCTGGGGGATAGTCCCTTCCAGTGGATATCGGTATGCTGAGTATCACCATGAATTAACATTTTCCTTTTAAAATGATAGAAAATGACCTTTATGCTATGCTTACCAATTGTTCCAGAAAAAAGTTTTTCCTAATCTGTTTTCTCCCTTTTCTTCTGACATCTTAATAGCACAGTACTGTAGAGAGAACTACTACCTCTGTCACTTGAAAAGGGAATTACAGTGGAAATGCACTCTATTAAACACAGTAATCTCAACAAATCCTTATTTGATTATTTTACATTCACACATACAGCAAAGGCCATTCCCATTCAGATAATATATTGCAGGAAACATGGTGGACATTGATGAAAAGTGATGCACAGGTTTTCAGAAATGCCTCCCTCTCGTTGTTCCATTGGAGACATGCAGTATTGGTAAATTATATGCTATCGGCGGCTCTGGGCTTCTTGTGGCAACCCTGTGTGATTTTAATTTTAACCACCACTGTGTTGTAATGTTTGCTTTTAATAATGGTTATTTGTTATCTACAAAACCCCACAGGCTATACACACATTTACTTAATCTGTCAGTTATCTTCTGTTTATTACTCCTGCATTAAATAGTCGTCTTTTGCTGCTACTCTGCAGTGCCAGTGAAATATTGCATCCACTGCATGTGCCTGTGTCAGTAGATTTAGTGGAAATAATTATAAAGCTGACTACAGGAAAGCTTTCATATTTTGTGTGTATGTATGTATGTATGTATGTATGTATATGTATGTGTGTATATGTGTATATATATATATATATATATATATATATATATATATATATATATATATATATATATATATATATATATTATATAATTTTGCTACTAATAATATTTATGCTGAAATTTTATGGGTTATGTTTTTAGCTTTAGGTAGTTTTTGTAGATTTTGCTGTTTTAACACCATGGGTGGCATATTGAAAGTAGAGCTACAGTGACCTATTGGCAGTGAATCTTCATATATGTTTTTTGTTCTCCATCTCTTATGTTGGCAACTGCATACAAAATTCAGTTTCCTTTAAAGTGGAGGATGTGTTTTGAAGCAGTGTATAGCAGTCTGTAGCAAAATGAAGTGTGTAAGAACACCACATACAGGGGCAGGCTGGGCTGGCGGCACTGGCAGGGGAGCATCAGACCCCCCCCCCCCCCAGGCCAGTCTCATAGTGGACTACTTTTGGCTGGGTCTCTACATTTTTTTTTTTCCTTTTTAAGTTGTTCCTAACAGGCTGCTGAGTTGAGTCTTGCCCCCCTCCCCTCCCCCCTGGCTAGAATTTGTCAGTCCTCCCCTGACCACACACAGTCATAAGACATTGATAGCATAACTGTAGGTCCAATTTGAATGAGCTACTGGCTGTATCTGCTGACAATATAATGAAGGTTCAGAGTCTTGCCCTTCAAGTCAAATCTATCCTGCCTTTTATTAGATTGCAAGTAAATAACTATATTAATGCATGTTCTACAGGTTTGATACAAATGGCTGTTTCTGGTTATTTATTTATTTTTTGTAAGGTCGGTGCCAGGGGCAGAGTACTACATCCCTGAATCCCCATAGCAAAATTTGAGGAAGGGCACGGCAATGTCAGTCCACCCTTTCCAAGGCCCCAGCTGTGCTCTTCTAAATATATGCTGGGGTCGGTGCATGAACAGTGAAGCTGTAGTTGAAAACTTGATACCGTAGTGTTAGACATTTATCTAAATGACAGATGGTTGTATAACTCTCTATTTATAAATAATATAAAACCCCTAGATATGGGGAATATGGACAGTAAGGGTTTTTTCCTATTTTTCAAAGCCAGTGAAAACTATGATTGACGGTAGCCTGTACCAGTGGAGAAAGACCATTTATCAAATTACTTGTACTGCCGCTGACATCTGATTGCTGGGCACTGCAGGATAAAATGCTCCGCTGCCCCGGTCACATTTTTTTTTTGTTAAATTGCATGACCAAAGATACGCAGCAATATAAAATCATCTTCATAACAGGGTCTTTTTGTTAACTAATTTATTTTATTTTTTTCCAAATTCCGCCCGTTTAATAATTAATGTTTAACCCCACAGTGTGTTTATACCCTTGTATACCTTAATTTTATGATCTCTGGAAACCCCTGCAAACACTGGGTGAACATACAAACTCCATATAGATGGGGTCCTGGTCAACAAAGTGAGGCAGCAATGCTAACCACTGCACTACCCTATGTATGAAATACATAATGATGAGTTAGTTTTCTGGATGTAATTCAACTCCTGTACTGATTATCTGTATCTAACATTTCCTGACAAAGAACCCATGTACATCAACCTAGATGTACTTATTTTTCTATTGCTAATTACAATTCAAATGGCATAATGTGCATTCCGTCCAAAGTGCTCATATTATAACTTACATTATAAAGACATAAAATGTGAAGGTCATTGTCTGCTTAACATATTATTTTTTTAATATCAAATTACGGTAAATCAAGTAAATTGAGGGGAAAAAACAAACATCAAATAAAATATTGAAAAGCAATGCTGTGATTGGGATATATGAGTGGGTCCAGATTAATTTTAACTTTGTTGTTTCTTGTTAATTGGATATGTTTTATTATCTGTTAAAATGAAAAAATTATAATCCCATAACTTGACTGTGGATATTGTGTCCATATAGCACACTCCTATGGTGTGTAGTTTTAGATTATAATAGTATTATTAGTATTTTATTTGGTTTTATCAATATTTTCATTTTAGTTTTCAGGATATAATTTCCCTAACAGACAACACGTCTCTATCCTGGGGGCCTCTGTTGGGAGCTCTGGCTTCCTGCCACTCACTGATTGTATTGGATGGGAAAGTACAGGGAGATCCTCTGGATCTGAAGATGTTTGAGTTCACATCTTGGGTAAATGTTTGTCTCTATTATACAATCACATTGTATCATTTTTAGGATCATGTTCATTTTAGTTATGCGGGCTAGGCTATATGTAAAAACAGTGAGGCAGTGGAAGAGCTGGACAGGAAAATGAACAACATTTTATATCTGACTGTACATTATGCAGTTATTATACAGTTTTTATAATATTGTTATTTAAGAAGTAATGTTTTAATTGAAATGTTTTGCAAATTTTTGACATATATGTTTCCAGGTGATTGAAGATGATCTGGATGATAACTCTGAAGAGTCCATGCAATCAATGACTGTGAAACCAGGTCCTGATGCGAGTAAAGTAAGAATGCTGCTTAGCCTCAGTGGTATCCAGACAGGTTTAATTAAACTAGAAGAAAAAAAAAAACAATGGACAGCACTGGAAACTGAAAACACTGACCGCCAAAAGATGAATCCGTGAAGTTAGATAACTCAGTAGATTATTAAATCATTCATAAAATAGATCAAATTAATAATAAACATATAAAAACACTAAAATAATAATAATGATCATATAAGCATTGAATATATATTCAGTGCACTGAATTAGATATCACAAACCAAACAGTAATAAAGAGAACTGAATATTGGGCACAACTACTGTTGCAGATCTATATTTAGATAATATCAGCAATGGACTTGAACTTAGAACAGTCATTCCAATTATTACTGGGTACAACCAAAACTTTTGTAGCCATGTTAGAATATAGAAGTGTAACTACATTCAATTGCTACAGTCTATCTTAATAATCCAATCGAATACAAAAACATTACAATTTTAATGTCATTTTAAGTATCATAACATTCACGGATTCATTATAGAAAAAATTCCCATGTCTATTATCTTCTTGTACTGACAACATATTATAGGTCTATATCAATAATCAATTTAAACTATAATAACCAAATAGCTGCTAAAATCAGAAAATCGAATTCTTGCTATCTATGATATAGGTCTTAACACCCTACTTACTATTACATAAATATCTTCAATATACATGTAGGGGCAGCAGGGTGGCTTAGTGGTTAGCACTTCTGCCTTACAGCACTGGGGTCACAAGTTCAATTCCTGACCATGGCCTTATCTGTGTGGCGTTTGTATGTTCTCCCTGTGTTTGCGTGGGTTTCCTCCGGGTGCTCCAGTTTCCTCCCACACTCCAAAAACATACTGGTAGGTTAATTGGCTGCTAACAAATTGACCCTAGTCTGTCTCTGTGTGTGTGTGTGTGTGTATATGTTAGGGAATTTAGACTGTAAGCTTCAATGGGGCAGGGACAAAATATTGTTCATATAAAAATAACTAACTATGAAAAGTAATGTATTACGAGATAAAGATGGTAATAAGAGTAATTTGAGAAGAGAATTATTATATAAAAAAATAGACAGCATTAAGGCAATCTAGTGCATTATTCTCTTTCATAAAACAGTCAGTCTATGCGAATGCATATCTCATAAGCATATATTTTTATATCTACAGAGCACAGCGCTTCACTTTTTCCACATTTTCTTATGTTACAGCCTTATTCCGAAATGGAATAAATTCCTTTTTTCCTTCAAAATTCTACACGCAATATCCAATAACGACAACGTGAAAAAAGTTTTTGGGAGATTATAGCAAATATATTAAAAATAAAAAAACTAAAAAATCACATGTACATAAGTATTCACAGCCTTTGCCATGAAGCTCAAAATTGAGCTTGGGTGCATCCTGTTTCCACTGATCAATTAAGCTGTAGGAACAACTCAAGAATGGAGTCCACATTTGGCAAATTCAGTTGATTTGTCATGATATGCAAAGGCACACACCTGTCTATATAAGGTCCCACACTTGACAGTGCATGTCATAGGAAAAACCAAGCATGAAGTCAAAGGAATTGTCTGTAGACCTCCGAGACAGGATTGTCTCGAGGCACAAATCTGGGGAAGGGTACAGAAAAATATCTGTCCCATTGAGTACATTGGCCTCCATTATCCATAAATGGAAGAAGTTCGGAACCACCAGGACTATTCCTAGAGCTGGCGGGCCGTCTAAACTGAGCGATCGGGGGAGAGGGGCCCTATTCAGGGAGGTGACCAAGAACCCGATGGTCACTCTGTGAGAGCTACAGCATTCCTCTGTGGAGAAAGGAGAACCTTCCAGAAGGACAACCATCTCTGCAGCAATCCACCAATCAGGCCTGTATGGTAGAGTGACCAGACGGAAGACATTCCTTAGTAAAAAGCACATGGCAGGCCGCCTGAAGTTTGCCAAAATGCACCTGAAGGACTTTCGTACCATGAGAAACAAAATTCGATGGTCTGATGAGACAAAGTTTGAACTCTTTGGTGTGAATGCCTGGTGTCATGTTTGGAGGAAACCAGGCACCGCTTATCACCAGGCCAATACCATCCCTACAGTGAAGCATGGTGGTGGCAGCATCATGCTGTGGGGATGTTTTTCAGCAACAGGAACTGGGAGACTAGTTAGGATAGAGGGAAAGATGAATGCAGCAATGTACAGAGACATCCTGTATGAAAATCTGCTCTTGACCTCAGACTGGGGCGATGGTTCATTTTTCAGCAGGACAACGACCCTAAGCACACAGCCAAGAAATCAAAGGAATGGCTTCAGGACAGCTCTGTGAATGTCCTTGAGTGGCCCAGCTATAGCTTAGACTTGAATCCGATTGAACATCTCTGGAGAGATCTGAAAGTGGCTGTGCACAGATACTTCCTATCCAACCTGATGGAGCTTGAGAGGTGCTGCAAAGAGGAATGGGCAAAACTGCCCAAAGATAGGTGTGCCAAGCTTGTGACATCATATTTAAAAACACTTGAGGCTTTAATTGCTGCCAAAGGTGCATCACCAAAGTATTGAGCAAAGGCTGTGTATACTTATGTACATGTGATTTCTTAGTTTTTTATTTTTTAATAAATTTGCAAAAATCTCAATATTTTTTTCCGTTGTCTTTATGAGGTATTGTGTGCAGAATTTTGAAGGGAAAAAAGGAATTTATTCCATTTTGGAACAAGGCTGTAACATAGCAAAATGTGAAAAAAGTGAAGCACTGTGAATACTTTTCGTATGTACTGTAGATCTTAAAAATGACAGCACTGGTATCATAGGCAGAAAATCAACATGATTTCCCACTTATTAAAAGAGAATTTCATTCAGCTCTAATGCTTCATTTAATCCGACTGGACTTAGGGTATTTAGTTGGTGTATCAAAAATACCTCCTGTGTACACAGTCTTTTAAAACGATCACCTCCTCTCACGGTATTTTTTATATATTCTACACCAAATACTGACAACTCCTCAACCCTACCAATATGCATCATATTAAAATGTCAAGAAATACTATGGTTTTCTTTCTTAAGAATATTTCTTGTGGTTCTCCCAGTGCCGTAACTAGACATTTTGGTGCCCTGGGCGAGACTGGGCACCGGCGCCCCCATCTAAGTGGGAGTGGCATTTGACAAGTGGGTGTGGCCAACCTAATGTGGGTGTGGCTAGCACTTTACTGAAAGAATTTGTATATTATAATATATATATATATATATATATATTATATATATATATATATATATATATATATATATATATATTAATAATTGGTAGATGGTTTTTCTATAAATAACATGGTTCACTAGATACAGTAGGGCTCATACATGTGTTACATTATGTAAGGGGTAATTGGGGACCTATTACAATATATGTTCCAATATATACCACAATTGATACTACTCTTCTTTATCTACTTACAACTCTGCGTTGCGCTACAATTTCTAGTCCCTTAGTGCAAATGAAAAAGTCCTTCAGAACCTCGTAAAATGTAATCTTTAACTTGTTTCAATTGCAGTCAACGCGAATCAAGAACCATTGTTGACTCACAGGGGCCATCGTGGGTGGACTGATAAATGTCTCTGGACAAATCACACACACCACTCCTTTTTGATCAATTACATATTTTAAAGGGAGCATTAGTTAATCACCCACAGCCCGATACCTGCCTCCGTGCCCAGAGGAATCGCCGCTCTAATTCAGCTCCCCTACAAGCAACAATCCATTCCCGGCAATGCAGTGGAACGCATGTGCGTTCCAACAACAGGAAGTTCGGCATTTGGAACGCAAATGCGTTCCAAATGCCGAACTTCCTGCTTCCACATGCATTCCACTGCATTGCCGTAAATGGATTGTTGCTTGCAGGGGAGCTGAATTAGAGCGGCGATTCCTCTGGGCACGAAGGCAGGTATCGGGCGGCCGCGCCCCCTTGGGCTTGCGCCCGGGGCGATCGCACCGCCGTCGTTACGGCTCTGCATGCGTGACCCAGACCAGCCTTAGAGGATGTACACATGCGTGTACCAGACCAGCCTTAGAGGATGTACACATGCGTGACCCAGACCAGCCTTAGAGGATGTACACATGCGTACAGACCAGCCTTAGAGGATGTACACATGCGTGACACAGACCAGCCTTAGAGGATGTACACATGCGTACAGACCAGCCTTAGAGGATGTACACATGCGTGACCCAGACCAGCCTTAGAGGATGTACACATGCGTGACACAGACCAGCCTTAGAGGATGTACACATGCGTGACCCGGCTAACTGCTTCACTAATGCTCAGTGTAACTAAAAGTCCGGGCTTGGGACTTTCTATTTTTACATATGAAAAATCTAAATAGAAAAAAATTGTTAAAATAGATTTATACTGTTGACAAAAAATAAAAACCATAAAACTGGAAAAAAGCTCTTTTCAAATAAAGCATTTTGACATTAATTTTCTTTTATCTCATTCCTGAGATAGCGATAACAGAACAAGTATTGCGGCGGGATTTGTATAGCAACAATACTTGGTAAATAGGCTTCTCATGCTTTGTGTATTTGAAGTATTGGGAATATATGATTTCATCGGCAATAGGGCTTTACGTACTTTTATAAATACACCTCAGTGAGTTTAGATAATTAGTTACATTTATGTTAATATGATCACTTATTATAGTTCACTTCTGGCCAGCGCAGCCCCTGATGCTCATTAACAGGTATACTTAGCAGTATGTTAGAGAGACTGGTGGGTACTCATTAGTGATATACAGTGATGCATGTTCTGCTGATAGGGATTACTGCTGTGAGACTGGTTAGTGGCATTAGAGTAGTGTAACAATTAGCCTGGAGAGGTGCTACACTGACACATTCCAGCAGAGTTCCCCCACTCCCCCCTCCCTGGTGACCCATCAGATCTCAAGGCCTCACCCGCTCGGTCGCAGAGCAAAGTGCTGCTGCTGAGTCCCACTTTCCATCTGGGCGGGGGTGATGGAGGCCAGGTGGCTGCCATTGGGAGCTGTCTGTCACTGGCTCTTGTAATGGGATGGGGGTTGGGGGTGCAGCTGTGAGACCCCCTCATACAATAACTCTGGACAGCTGTGAGGGGCAGCTAGGATTCTTTTCATACGGCCAGCCAGCTCCTGTGACAGCTCAGCAACACCTGGGGACAGCCAGTAACAGCCCTGTAGGGCTAGAGGGGGACACTATCTCACTTCAAGGATTAGCCCAAGGGGGCGCAGCCGCCCGATACCTGCCTTCGTGCCCAGAGAAATCGCCGCTCTAATTCAGCTCCCCTGCAAGCAACAATCCATTCCCGGCAATGCAGTGGAACGCATGTGCGTTCCAACAACAGGAAGTTCGGCATTTGGAACGCAAATGCCGAACTTCCTGCTTTCACATGCATTCCACTGCATTGCCGGGAATGGATTGTTGCTTGTAGGAGAGCTGAATTAGAGCGCGATTCCTCTGGGCACGAAGGCAGGTATCGGGCGGCTGCGCCCCCTTGGGCTTGCGCCCGGGGCGGTCGCACCGCCGTCGTTACGGCTTTGGGTTCTCCCCACATAGACCAAATTGCAACTGCATTTTAATATTTATATTACGTAATGTGTTGCAGTTGATAAATCCTCTAACCTTGTATTTCTTATCCATATGGGTAAATTCAACCAATTTATTACCTATATGGATATGCGTAGTACATTTACTATTTCCACATGTATAACATCCCTCCAATCTTTTGGGCATCCAATTCGATCCTGATGTATGTTTCGATGTTTCAATTGGACAGCTTTGAATAAGCCTGGGAGAAAGTATATTCTTCAAATTATTGTTTCTCTTGAAAACCACTTTGGGATTTTGGGGTAGTAATCTTGAAGAATGGGGTAGTTCTTTTTAATAATCCTTCTAATTTCCCACAATTTCTTGTTCTACTTAGAGGCAATCAGAGTTTGTATCTCTCCTTGTTCCCACTCTTGATCTCCCTGAACTATGGTATGTTTCCCTTTCAATGATCTATCCCTATCCATTTCTTTAACCTTAGCTAAAGCTTTATTGAGAAGATAATCCAGATATCCCTTACCCCTAAAGTCACTTCACATATCTACTGCTTGTGTGTCAAATACTAACTTTGATGTACAGTTCCTTTTGAGACGCATCAATTGCCCCTTTTAGGTATATTGTATTTCCGCTTCTTATAATGTGAAAATATAGTGAAGATAATTAACCAGATCCACCCTTTTCTTAAAGGTAGAAGTTTCCAATCTACCATCTTGAGCTGTAATCTGCAAGTCCAAAAAGTCCATAGTGGTTTCATCGTACCTACTTACAAACTTTAGATTGAATTCATTATTATTAGGTACAGAAACGAAAGAAAGAGCCCGTAATTTACCTCCACCCCAAGTAATAAATAAATTGTCAATATACCGGCCATAGAGGACCAGGTCCGCGCCGAAACTGACCCCCCCCCCCCCTCCACACACACACACACACACACACACACACACACACACACACACACACACACACACACACACAGGCATCCTCAAAGGCTGCCATGTATAGGTTGGCGTACCTCTGCGCAAACCTGGTCCCCATGGCTGTATTCATCACCTGTAAATAAGAATTAAACTAGAGCAGTGTTATTAATTATGTACATAACTTTATGAACTATATCATCATATGCCTTGTATAGTGTATACACTGTACAAAGAGAGGTCTAACACATAGTAGAAACCGGTTTTATGACAATTCATAATTTATGTTTCTAAAATAATTTACAATATATTGTTTATTATAGTTAACAAACTGAAACATGAGATGAACCAGTTATATGTGGGATGTACGTCAATTTGCATAGCGTACATACCAGACATTGGGAACATGCATATTCCCCTATGCGATTCTGCCACTTACACCTACCTGTATCTGGAGAAGTGGGACGGAGGAGGGAAGGGGCGTTCTAATGTTGGCCGAGTACAGTGAAGACCTGAAGGAACATGCACACACCTTTTAGGAGGCGTATCTCTTGCACCTGCTACAGGACAGGTGCAAATACACGATGATGATGATGATGATGACGTGTTGGACACCAGTCGCATGTGCCGCTGATGCAGGTTCGGCTGCATCTTGAGATGTGTACGGATCTGCATATGGGTGGAAATACAGTATTTTACAATGCTTATTTTGATTAAAGTTTTTTTATGCCCATTTTGTCGACAACGCTGCATCAGCTCCATGATCTTAATTATATGGGAGTAGACACAATTGGGCTACTTACCACCCTACCCACCTTTCAGTAATAATCAGTAAAATGACCACAAGGAGGGGTCTTTAACACTGATGTAGGAATGAAGTAAGGATGGTAAATGGAGGTTTCGTTTATGTTTAAATCCTTCTGTCAGCTTTCGCATTTTATCATTCTGTTAGTGGCTGCATATACCAAGTCTAAGTTGGATGATGCTATCTTTATCGAAGATTTTAAATGTAATTTAGCCATTTTCTAAAGGTTTATTATGAGTTAATGTGTGTGTGCTAATGATATAACACAATAAGCTATACAGAACATTTTGCGAACTGTGCATAGAATAACCGTTGTAGGTGTAACCACAGAAGTGGTGAATTACACCTAATGGATGACCATAACTTATATTATGTACTTGTATCTCTACCAGGTCACTGTTGAAGGTATTGTCATCCTGCAGCAGTTTCCATTCTCCTCAGGCCTGCAGCGCATGTCCGTTATCACCCAAATCCTTAACTGTAATGAATATGCTGTCTACATGAAAGGTGCGCCAGAGATGGTGGCCTCATTCTGCAGACAAGACACAGGTCAGTAGTTTTTTTTTTTTTTGCTGTGTTCTATAAGGGACTTGGGTAAGAGAGTTAGACAAACAAGGGGGTATTTAATGAGACAAGAATAAAGTACCACATTTACAAAGCACAATCCATGTACACTGCAAAGCGCTTTGGTTTTGCACTGACATACTTAGATGGTCTGCTTAGGGTACTTCACCGTGCACATCTATTCTCTGCTCTCATGAGATGCTTTCACAAACTAGAATGCGTCTAGTTGTGCAGGGAAGGGGGAATGTGAAGAGGTGCAGTGTGCAAAATTGTAAATGTCACATTAAAGTCCAACTTCCTACCATTTTGGTACCCTTTTCTTTCAACTACTAACCTGTGTTAGGGACCATTGGGACTAAATGTATTGTCATTTGTGTGTTTTTTTTGTTTTTTGTTTTTGTTTGGGTTTTTTATATTGGCAAAGTACAAATGAAAGGTGTGTTGCACTAAAGTATAGGATGAGAATTGATGTCCACCAGCCCATAGCTAGTGCAAAATTTAAGTGATTTTACATGGCTGTATACCCTACTGGAAAACGAGGAATTACCCTAAATATGCACCATCTCCATCTGTTCATCTATATTTTTTTGCTCTGCAAAGCCAGTTGCACTGGTGCGCCTACTCTATATTTAATAGGGCATGGTACATTAACCCTGTCAGTCCGTGGAAAGTTCTGTTCCTCCACCAATGATGCAATCTTGATTCCAAAATCAATGCACTTTGGTAACATCACATGGCTCAATTTCTGCTAGTGCACCTAGATTTCCACCAATGAGGGTTTTTACACTTTGTGGTTTACTTAAAACAACAATTTTCCGGACTATTTTATAAGAGCCTTGCATCTCTACTGTGAGCTGCTAGAGGACCCTGCTCCTTTCACTATCTATTTCTGTGTTTGTGGCTTCTGCTTGAATCCATTCCCCTCCGTCCCATCCCTCTCTAACACAATCACATTAATGGACAGATCGCTGTCTCACACATGATCAGTATTCTGTCTTGATATGGCTACATGTTTTTCTATGCCCACCCACCAAAGCTGGGGACATGACAGATGAGTAAGCGTTGAAGACTGAATTGAAAAATGTGCTCTCACCCTAATCAAAAACATTTTGACGACTGCTGCTGTTTATAAATCGCTTAGGAAATTGGTGGCAGTTTGCACAAGTAACATTTAAAGTCTGGGAGTACTCTGTTTGTAGTGAACGTTGGCTCTAACATTAATAGTAGTATAATGAATTACTAAGAATAGTATAAGAATACAATTGTAATGGTTAATTCTGTCAAACAGTTCCTATCAACTTCTCAGAAGAGCTGGAGCTGTACACAAAGCAGGGATTTCGAGTTATTGGTCTGGCATACAAAGAACTGAATATAAATGATGGCATAAAAGTGACTACTTTAAAACGGTAAGCTTATAAGTATGTATAATGTGATATATCCGCTATGTGTGTAATTTATTTATGTATATGTCTGTATGTTTTAGTAAATGATTTGCAAAACACTTGGATACAAATTGTTTTCCACAGAGAATAATTACTTCCCCACAATTGCAGTATTTGAGTACAAGTTTTCATATTGCTGCCTTATTATGGTAAAAATATGCTATATCATCCAAACTTCAGTAGCACAATGCTTGACCTATTTTATGTTATGTCTCTATACTAGAGAGGCACGTGTTCTGTGCAGAAACAGACCATTTCACTTATGTGTAAACTTCTGGCAATACAGTCTTCAAGTTCATATTTTGCTCCACCATTCCACAGAATATTTGTAATATTGTGGAATTTTATGAATAGTTAGGAAGACTGTTAATACATTTGTTTACAGGGTTTGGTTAGGTAGGACTCTATTTGCCCGAAAACCATGTTTGTATCTTTGGGACAGTAGGGTTTTTTTGTTTTTTTTTGCCTTGGATTTATAAAATGTTATTGGTTGCCTTGTGATGTCTTCATTCTTGCACAGAAAAAAAACCTGACATTTTTGTTTGCAAGGGGCCCCAAGGTGGGTTGGCTATTATATGCTGAGGACACCTTGAATAGCCGCATAATAGGAGGGCACCTTACTTGGGTCTACAGTAGTTGAGATGATAGTCACAATAATATATATAAAATGTTACATAACAAAATAATTGTATATTTTATAACCAGGGATGAGGTGGAATCTGACTTGTCTTTCCTTGGACTTCTGGTGATGGAAAATCGGCTTAAATTGGAAACCAGGCCAGTATTAAGGGAGCTTTTTAATTCCAGGGTCAGAACGGTTATGATCACAGGTATGATTACTAATGCGTTTATACCCTGATGAATTTCTCCATGGTTTATTTACAAGACCTTCCATTATAGCCAAATTGTGTTATTTACAGTATACCCTAATAAATACAAAATGTTGAAAAACCTTTTTAATTCACATTGAGATATGCGTTTAGAATAAATATAATACTGTTCCTAGCATCCCTTACCATTTCCTTACATTCCAGAATTAACAGATGTGTACAATGTCTGCATTCCTTGACTTACTATTCTTTACTTTGTTGGTCTAGTACAATATAGAGCAATTTGTGCCATTACCACAAACCGCATACTATAATAACACATAAGCCCGGAGAGCTTAGGAGAATTCCAATCTTGGAAAACCCCATCAAAGAGAGGGATTATTAAGTTGTTTTCTATGACAGCCCTGCGGTTTGCTCTGTTCTAGGCATTTGCTGGAACATACATATATATATGTTCTCCAAACACTATTATTTGAAAAGATGTACAATATGGAGATTATCTGCATTCATTTTCCACATGTTGGTGGCATGATGGCAGGGGGGATCTAGGCATTATTTAAAGTTTAGTTTTGAGTTTTGTAAGCAGTTTTCCTGCTTGGACTACAGACGTGAGCAAAACCATTTTCATTGATCTCCTATCCTTGAGTGGACAAGTAGGTGACAGTGTTTTTAGGTAGTCACTGTTGGAAACGGCTGTAAAAATGACTCCTACTTCCCTAACTCGAATGCTGTACTAAATACAATACTGGTCATTCGTCAGTCTACCTGAGCTTTACACCAGTAAACCGCTCTAAGAAAACTGATGGATTGTAGGGTGCAGTGGTGGAAAGGGACACTACTGTCTGAGTGTGCTGAATTTTAGAATCCTCGTAAAATATTATTGTTTTTTATATATATATATATATATATATATTGTGTTTTATTACTTCTAGTTTGTGTTATCCATGTATTTAATCTGTTACTACATGCTGTCATTGTTAATCTGCATTTTGCCACATTAATTTTCAAGTGTTGGTTTATTGTAACAAACTTGTATAACACTGCATTGTTTGTTCTTCAGGTGACAATCTTCAGACAGCCGTCACTGTTGCAAAAAAGTCAGGGATGATAAGTGAAGGCAGCAATGTCATTCTGGTGGAAGCCAGTGAGCCCAGTGATTCTAGTTTAGCCTCTATTACATGGACTCTTGAGCACGGTGTGAAGCCAAAGAGTTTTGAGGATGTGGTAAGAGATGTTGTTATGCTGTTTGCAGGCAGTATTGTTTACGTAATATGAAAGACGGACATAGTCTTTGGTAGCTTAATAAAAAATAGTCCAATTCTGTAGCTAACGCTGTTATTTGGAGGTGCTACTATTAATTTCATGTTTCGTTTTTTTTGTTTTTTTTTATACTATCTTCATACATACTACAGATGTGAATGTTCGTGTCAACGGCGAGTTTTATGTTAAAGAGCAATTTTTCTAAAACTATTGTATAGAATATAAATAACAAATATATTATATATTTTCATTGTTTCTAATAATATTACATGTTGATTACTTTACACTACACTAAATTTGGATTATGAAATAAATGATCCTGTTAGAAGACCTTATTTAACTCTGCACATCTACTGTGCTCCTCACCCTAGCCAATGCTACACTTTAGTTTGGTCCTCCCTCTTACATGCTTCCATTTGCTGAAATTTTATAGTGGTGAACAGAATTGATTTGCCTGTACTGTATTACAGGACCAATAGAACCTTGGGGGAAACCAGCTGCATGGAGCAGTCTGTGGAGCAGGGTCACATTAGTAAATTTGTACAGTAGGGGGAAGTGCAGCTTTAAATTGCCATGCTGTCCACATTTTCAGAAATAAGGCGGCTTTATGGGTTGCAGGGGATGATTAGTAATATGCTGTATCCTCTGAAAACGGTGATGTCCTACACAAGAGGGAATTATCTAGGACATGTGCTTAAAAATTGGACTGCACAGAAACAGGGCATTGACAGTTGAGGTCCCACAATATGACACTTGAAACTTTCATTTTTATTATTTCTCCGCCATATAATACTTTATATATGCAACACCCCCTTTCCTCGGCTAGGGTGTGTGTACTAGTCTTTGTGTGTTCTGTCTGCATATGGACTCTTTACTTTTGTATTCAGTGTCATGCAGTGCCTCCACCTTGGTCTAAGTATTGTAGGCTCTAGCAGCACCAGAGAGAGACCAAGGAACTCTCCGCTCCCCTATACTGGACCACAGTCACACACTAAGGAAATATTACTACTGCCGGTTATAGTGTTCAGTTCCTGGCTGCTGACCTGCTCCTGTCCTGTTTTGCTTATCTCTGGATTGCTTTCTGTGTTTGACCTTCGGCTTGTTTCCTGGACTTTGGATATTTGCTTGTGGCCCTGACCTTTGCTTGTGACTGGGATACTCTCGTTTGCTGCCGGCCCTGATCTCTGCCTGAACCTGACCATGCTGAATTCTCTTGCCCTGGGATCCTGGCTTGTTCCTGTCCATCGTTACCTGCTGTCATCACCTCCTATTTCCGTGCTTCAGCGTTACTCATAAACTTTCACTACATTGAGTTTAAGACCTGGGGGCATCTGAGTACCTGTGAGCATATCAAGCTCTATGAGAAAGGCGGCTACTATAGGTGAAGACCTCTGCTAATGGTTCTGTAGGCTTATGGTATTTGCTGGTAGTCGTAACATTACTCAGACCTCCGTTCAGCTCTCCAGTTGTCTTACTGCAGAGGACTCCCTCAGGATGTCTGTCTCCCTGAGTCCCTCTCAGAATCTACAACTGCCGTTTCTAACTGCTTTCCTCAGAAGCTCCTCCTCCCCACTGCATGCTGGGAGATGTAGTTCTCTGACCCCAGGGGAGGCATCCAACGTGTGTGTGCGGCCTGCTCGTGTCACCACATGTAATATATAAATGAATTACCTGCAAATCATTTAATTTTTGGTCTATACTTGAGGTATAGTCCATATTTTTATAGTGTTTAAGGTTTTTGTCATCCCCTATGGCACAATTTTAGCTGTATCATTTTCACATACTGTAAATCTATAATCTATCCTTTTATATTTTAAAGTGTTTTAGTTGATCCTAAGCATATTTATTAAATGCGTTCTTAATTGGCAGGTGCTTACATAGCATACTGGCCTTATACATTCTGTACCTGACCTGTTTATATTATAAGCATTTATCTTGGATTTACAGGAAATTTATATTGACATAAAAGATAAAACAAAATCAGAAAGTGAATATTCTCCTTATTATTTTGCCATGACTGGAAGCTCCTATCAAGTTATATTGCAACATTTTAGCAATTTGCTACAAAAGGTAACTATTTCTCATTTACTTTTTAAGAAATTAGGAGGGATTAGCTCAGGGTATGAAACATACTGTATCTGCATTATTTAACGTAACTGTACCCTACATGCTTGAACATGATGAACATTTTCTTCTATCCCTTTCAGATACTGATAAATGGAACAATTTTTGCTCGAATGTCTCCAGGGCAGAAATCAAGCCTTGTTGAGGAATTCCAAAAATTAGGGTACGTTATATTTAGATTGACAGTTTCACAACGCCTCTGTAAAGTCCTCTGAGCAACAATTTCCCCACAGTTGAATGTGCTTGCAAAAATTCTTTAAATTATGGATTAATTACCATTTGAAATGGCCACAAGTAGTAAATGTAGAACAATGTTCTGCATCCTAAAACCTATGTCTTTCTGACCCTATGCTTTTAACTCTGAAAGCTGTAATACCATCTACATAACTGCAGTCTCTTGATTGTGGCTTGTAATTGGTCCTATCACTAGCAATACCCTTTAAAGCTGATTAAAAAGCTGATTAATTAAACTGATTTGTTGGTTCTGCAGAGTCCCAGAAAAATGTCTGCATATAGCAGCCGCCAGCTTGTGTGAGGGCACAGTTTTATGTAGGTGGTAGTGCAGTTTTAAAGGACATTTTCACTTTAGTAAATATCTTTTTTGGTAAAAAAAAAGACCCATTATACAGAAATCGGAGGGAAGTATGTGAATAAAACAATTTTATACATCGCATCTTGATTTTAAAAAGTATCCGATGCATTATTCAGCTGAAGAGACAGAGAAAGGACCAAAATCCAATAACTTTTTCACAGAAATGTGGTTCCTCCAGGTTTATTTAGTTGAGGAGGATTGAGTGGGAATGATTTTTTTAAAGTACAATTTCCAAAATCGAAAAGTCCTACAAAATTAAGCAAGATATAGATTATTATTATTATTATTTTTTTAACAGTGGGTTTAATATCTATCAGGGAGTCTACAAATCGCTTGTGTACAGTTATTAAACATGGAATCGGTGTTAATATATGCAGAATGTCACTTACAGTAACAGTTTCTTGAAAAAGGTTTTGCTGTAGTATAAAATGTAGAAACAGCCTCTATACTCCTGTTCTATGGGATAGATCCATTCAGACAATTAACACATACTTTGTAACCACAGAAAAGGGTCTCGGAGATAATGCTAATCCCATTAAACATTTGTAAATATCCGTGGTTTGCAAAAATTAAAGTGGATAATCTTTGGGTAAATACAAGGGCAAGCACATGGTTTCAGATGGTGGATTCCAAGATGTAATAGAATTGGCACTATGGCAAGGGCAAACACAAGATATTTATGGGTAACTTTCCACTGCCACCACACACATGCATTATAAACTAATCAGCATGATATCTATGCTTCCTATCTTGTTATAGCCTGCAAGTCATTCTAAAAATGTATATATACTTTTGAATGGAAGTGTGTTGCATCACAACCTGGTGGTCATAAGTGTTACTGCAGGTTTTTTTTTTATAACTTTGGCAATATTTCTTTGCTTGGGAGATTCTAGGTATCTGTAGTAGAAGCACTATTTATTTTAAATGAACTGATATCTTCCCTGGTCTCATCTTTACGATCAGAAGAGAACTCTTATTTCCATAATGAATCTAAAGATCATGTAGTAGGTGTTTTTCATATATTCTCTAGTTTGCAGTACATCTGTGATATGCCTCTCTTTAACCCTTGCAACATTTTGTGAAGAAAGATTTGTTTGCATCATCCAGTTCACCAATTCTTTACATTGTACTGAACTTACTTCAGATTGAGAATTGCCCACATAGCTTCTTTATAGTTATTAGATAGTTACTTTTAACATATGCTCCATAAATACGACTGTAAGCTTTATCTTCTTTCCTCCTTCTGACACTGAAAGGGTGCTAGGAAGACAAAATACACTACTAACTTGAGATGGCAAAATAGCACTCTTGACTAGGGGTTTACCTAAGAACTGTGCACTCTGGCTTTTTTGAGGCAAGTTCCAACTACATAGTCACCCTCTGGGCTGCTGCTATACACAAATCAGGCCTCCACGGCTGTTTCCTGTCCACTATTCCGACCAATATATGCACTGCCTGAGCCGGAAGTGGTGTTGATGTGGCACTGTTGATGATTTGTCATGGTCAGCGTCATGATCACCATGTACTTTGAAACACTGCTTGAATAACCCTGCTTATAGCTGCAAATAGTGGCCCTGTCCCTGGCTAGCTTTACCTCAGGAACCCACACTGGGGTCCTCCAGATTTGTTCAGGAACATTTTTCGGTAAGTCTGCAACATAAAAATAAAAAATTACTTTTCTACACTCTCACTGCTTGCTCAACTGAAGAGATAGGAAGAAGACACACATGGTAAGGAGGAGTCACACTATATACCATCTGGAGGTGTTTTCATTTTTATGTCTCTGCTCAGCTGGCCAAGTAATTAACCCATTGAGGAATGGTTCCAGTTACTTTTGGTTAATGGTTCGCTTGAAATTTGTAATGCATAGATTGTGTTCTCTTCAGACTCCATGACATTCCTTACAAACATATTTTCCTTCTCCTCCTCCTCCTCCTCCCCCTCCATAGCAGCATACACTATGGGATTGACCCCCCGCCCCTTGCATGTGAGTCAGGACAGGAAAGATGACACACCTGGAAGATATATAGGGCCACGCCTCCCTCCTTTCTGTGTCTTATTTCCTGTCCTTCAATTAGTCAGGCAATTCATGATTATTATTTTCTGTGCCTACCTACGTCTATTTTCACCAGAAAGAGTAAGCTGATAGGAGTTTAATCTTATCTGAGTTTTAACAGAGCATAGGTGGTGGGACTGGCCTACTCGCAGAACGATGTTCTCCACTAGGGGCTTGCATCCTCCGGTAGCTAGGAAAGCTGCATAATAAAAGGCACTTTGTCTACCCGGACGATACCTTTTGCCATTGGTGCATCCTCCCACAGCAATGGTGGAGCATTGTATGCAACAGAATATCCACACACTGTGTACCAAACAGAATTCAGGCAAATATGCAGGAAAAACGGTCAGGGTGAGCACCACCAATATTTTATTTTCTTATGGTAGCTCATGTTTTTAGCTAGTTAGTGTACAGGCTGATATCAGTCTACAGTATTGTTTCTTGGTCTGTGGTGATTATGTATTGCACCTAATCACTGATTACTTTCCCAAGAATTTTCATGTATGTCCGTGTGTATTTTGTATGCAACCTTGTAAAATAATGTAACAAGTGTGCTTTGCTGAATGACATCAGTTTAACCTATGCAATTGAGTCTTTTGAAAGTAACCAGGCAAGACAGATAACATCTGAGGCATGACAAAGTTTAGGTATATAGTCTGCACATCTGCTGGTACAGATTGGTCAAAGTCCTGTGTTTTGAAATTCCAGACCTATTTCAGGACATCAATAACTCCTTTCCAAAAGCCCTGTGTAATTTTGGGAATCTTCTGCCCTGACATTGAGGGAGTTAATTTCCAAAGGTGGGGGTCAGAGCAGTGTGAGAAGTTAAGTTAAAATCCGTTGTCTGATCTGGTTATATTGTGCATTTCTATTGGGAGACCTGTCGAGGTGGAAATGTGCTATTGCTCCCAAAGTGTACTCCTCTCACGCCAAGTCTTAAACTAGTAAGTTAGTGACTCTGGTTTTATTTCCTGTTTTTATTTCTGAAACAAAATAAGTTGCACGAATAAGTATGTCTTGTTGTTAACTGTTTTGTAATTAAGCCTTGGAAATATTTGTTGGATTAAATACATTTAATCTACATATTCTCCGTGAGTATTTGTGAATTTACGAAGCCAAGTGAGGCTCATTCTACATGTGTATGTTATTTAAGTGTGTAACATTAATAAGGGATTTTGGTGAAGGCAAGGACTCCACCATAAATCCTTCGTATTGGCAGAAAAGCTTTATTCATTGGTAAGTGACCAAGGTAACTCAAGTCATGGTCAGCTGTTTCAGATTGCTGTATCTGAGTCAGGCTGGGCTTTTGTGACAATGGATGGAAAACTGTCACAAGCACGCAGATCAAGGTGAGCACCAACAATATTATCCTTTTTTTTTATGGTAGCTCATATTTTTAGCTAGTTGGTATACAGGCTGATATTGGTCTATAATATTGTTTCTTGGTCAGAAACCGACTAGAAGTGAGAAGGTTGTTGATAATAAAATCTTTGTGGTGTTTGTGACAAAAAATAAAGGTTGCCAGAAGGCTTTACTTGACCAATGTGTACAGAATGTTCTAAAGAACAGCAACAGCATTAGTGGATACATTTTGTTAAGATGATTACAGCAGATGAGGTCTGAAAGGTCAAAATCAGTAATTCGGGTTGCTTCAGAAGATTGTGTCTGATGTACAGCAGGTGGAATCAGGCATGTCTGAACTATCTGATGAAGGCACAGCTGTGTGTGTGAAGAGGAGTTAAATTTGAGCATGAATTTGTTGGAAAATCTGTTAAATGCCATTCACAAAGTGATGGAAATTGAGGAGGTTTCACAGGGTCAGTCTCTGCAGGAAGCATTGTTTCAGAGGTCCTAAGAGGAAGGGTTGCCTTCTTTCATTGACTAAAGTTATCAGTAGTATTCTATCAGAAGAATTTACTTTCCCAGATAAACATTTTATTAACAGGAATAGATTTTGTCGAATGTGCCTCTTTTCTTCTGAGGAGACTATGGTTTGCGATACACCCCCAAGGGTAGACACCGCAGTAGCCTGACTGACCAGAAGAACTGTAATTCTTTGTGGATGCTAACTCCTTTAGGGATGCTATAGATAGAAAGATTGAAAAAAAGTGCAAAAAAGCTCAAAACATTTTACACCTGATTTCTGGGGCAGGTTTAAGGCCTGCTTTGGCTACAGCCATGACAGCCAGAGGAGCACTATGCATCTAGGGTAATGATTTGAGAAAAATGTATACTGTCTGAAATGAAGAGGAGTTAACTAAAGATTGTCCATAGATATGCAGTTGGTAACTTAATCTATGTGTGAAGCATTCCTGGATGCAATTAGACAAGCTTCTAGGACCATGGCTTCCTCAGTTGTTATAAAGAGAGCAATTATGACTACACCCATGGTTGGTTATAGTCTAGAATTAAACTAATATCACTCCCCTTCTAAGGGGATTATCTGTTTGGCCAAAAATTAGATATTATTTCAAAATAGTCTTGGGGAAAAAGTTTTTTACTTCAAAAGTTCATGGGGACTAAGCCCACATTCAGAGTTTAGAGAAGCAAGCCTTTATAGACTTGGAAGAGGTTACACAAGATGCTATCAGCCTGACACTTTACGGTAGTTTCTTTTACCAGAAAAGAGACAAGGAACAGCGAGGCTCTGGCTACACTGGGTAAAAAAAATTATTTTGCAGAGAGACCCACGCAATGTAAGATGTCAAGCTTGGAAGCAGAATTATACATTTTGTTCTTTTAACTGAATGGGCATTAATCACAACAGACGACTTGGTACTATCTACGATACAGCAAGATTATAGAATGGAGTTTCTATCACAATTGCCACAAGAAGTATTACAAAGATCCCTAAATTGCAGAAGCTGGGAAAAACAGGTGCTAAGGAAGTAAAATCTAGAAATGTTTTGAATCAGTAATTTTCAAAGTTCCAAAAGCACAAAAAGGAAAGCTTTTTAGTCAAAGATTTTCATAGTAGAAAACCACAGAGGCTTTCGTATTATACTAGATTTTAAAAGGTCTCAATAAACATTTCAGTACTAGGAGTTTCAAGATTGAGTCGGTGAGAACCATCCTCAATGCAATGGAGGTAAGAAAATTCCTTACATCAGTAGATCTAAGGGCAGCACAGTGGCTTAGTGGTTTTCACTTCTGTCTCACAGCACTGGGGTCATGAGTTCAATTTCCGACCATGGCCTTATCTGTGTGGAGTTTGTATGTTCTCCCCGTGCTTGCGTGGGTTTCCTTCGGGTGCTCCGGGTTTCCTCCCACACTCCGTAAACATACTAGTAGGTTAATTGGCTATTATTAAATTGTCCTTGGCCTCTCTCTGTGTGTGTGTGTGTGTGTGTGTGTGTGTGTGTGTGTGTAAGTTAGGGATTTAGATTGTAAGCTCCAATGGAGCAAGGATTGATGTGAATGAGTTCTCTGTACAGCGCTGCAAAATTAGTGGCGCTATATAAATAGATGAATAGATGATCTAAGGGATGCATATCTCCACATTCCAATCCACCAAGCACATCAATAATTTTTCATATTTGCTATATTGAACGGTCACTATCAGTACGAGGGGCTCTTGGACTATCAACATCATCAGACATTCAAAAAAATTCTAGTTGTGGTGATGGCGAAACTGAGAAAGGAGGGCATACCCATATGGCCTTACCAAGACGACATCCTAATGGCAGCATCTTCAGCAGAGAATGCAAAGAGTCATGTGCTGCAGGTCCTGAAAGACCACGGCTGGTTAATAAACAAAAGGAGTCCTTTATATCCAACACATGGGATAGAATGGCTTGGAATGTGTAAGCAACGATAAGAACAGGAGGTCTTCTCTCAGAAGAACACCTTGGACCACGGCAAGACTGCCTCAGAATGTTAATTCTTATGGCATCTGCCATAGAACTAGTGCCGTGGGCCAGATTACACATGAGAAGTGTTGAACTAAATTTTCTATCCAGATGGAACAAAAATACACAAGATCAAGGTCTACTGATTTCAATAACAAAGGAGCTGAGATGGAATCTGCAGTGATGGCCCTCAAACAACACTCTGGAAAGTGGTAGTTCCTTTACAAATTCTGAGCTTTTGGTCATTACAACAGGCACAAGTCTATTTGGCTGGGGCGTCGCATTTATACAGCGGATATCTCAAGGCCATTGGCGGGAAGAGAGAGCCACTCTATACTCAAATGCAAGGGAAAAGAAGTCTGTGGTCAAAGCATGCATTTACTTCCAGGATCTCATTACATGTCAGCATGTCGGAATGCACTCAGAGTGTCTTATATAAATTATCAAAAGGGGCACGGAAAGCCATGCTATTAGGAAGGAAGTACATGCTCTACTGATGTGGGCAGAGGACAACTTGGTTAACTAGGATATTTTACAACCAGAAGAATGGGCATTGAACAAACAAATATTTCTTGGGGACATCACAAAATTCCAAGACAAGGAGGTTTAAGGCAAGGCATATGGACAAAGACGCAGAGACCATGGATGCTTTCTCAATAAAATGGCAATTCAGTCTGGGCTATGTGTTTTCACCAATACCCATGATCCCTCAAGTGGTAAAGAAAATAAGGAGCGACAGGGTCGCATTAATAGCAGCACTACCCTTTTGACCCTGCAGGCCTTGGTTTCCTCAAGCTAGCGGTGGAGAAACCATGGTTTTTTCCACTACAGCCAGATCTGATCCATCACGGTCTGATGAACCATCCAAGGAAAACTCATCTTCCAAGACATGTAGAATCTGGGACTTTTTTTGTTTAAATAGTGCTCTGGTAAACAGTTTTCACCAAAAGGTCCATTCATATTCGTACTTGAATTCCTGCAAGATGGGCTTGACAAATGACTAGCG
>NC_134404.1:120285102-120357602 GCF_038048845.1 Mixophyes fleayi
ATATTTTAATCTGGTATTTTAATTTACCTAATAGAAACCCAGTATAGGAGAAGGGGCTGGTCTTGTGAGGATTTATACTATATAGCGTTAGAAATACATAACGATTTCTGTTGCCTCATATAATGTGTTGGATATGTCATCTTTTTGAAAATTGTATATTACTCCCTTTCCTCTTTGATTCACCTGTTCCTTTGCTCCACCTACCCCTTTTTTTTACCCCTTTTTTTTTTTAGTTTTTTATTCCTCTTTACTTCCCCGCCCCTTTTATATATTTACAAATACCACCCGCGAAACACCAGGTAACCCAGCTTGTTAATGTGTAGCAGTTTTTATAAATTAGCAAATTATTTGGCAAATAGACCAAGGGATGAATGCGATTTTGACAGCGTGTTAAAATCGCGGCAAGTGGCGGGTGTTAACCCGCGATTTTAGTGAAAAAAAATAGAAATGTATCAAGGTGCGATTTTGACCCAGATCTTCAAAATCGCTGGTCATTTCTGGCAAATTTGCTGCGATGTAAACACTCCCATGTTTAGCTAACTCTCCTGTGTTGTAGCAGCGAGTTGTAAACACATCTCTGTTACACTGCCCTGTCATACAGCTGCCGGAGTTCCGGCAGCTGTCAAAATGTTAAAGATCAGATAAAAGTTTTTTTAAAAAAAAGCGTGAGGTCCCCCCGCTATTCCTGCTTAAACCTAGTGCTGCCTGACTAGTGCTGGTCCGTGAAAATCGGGGGAAAATTTTGCGTGGGGTCCTCCCCGATTTTCACTTTACCAGCACTAGACAAACCAGCCAGGGTTGGCGGCACTATAGCCCTAGGGAGTGGGGTCCGCCCTCCTAGAGACCCCCAGCCAAGTGCTAATAGCACAAGGGCTCTTCCTACTACCCCTGGGCTGTGGGTAGTAGGGTAATACGGCGATAAAGAGTTAAAATAACAAACTGACGCCATTTTGTTTTGTGGAACTACAAGTGCCAGCCAGCCAGGTTGCCAATAATAGTGTGGGCATGCTGCTGCTTGTATAACTACAAGCACCAGCATACCCACGGCTGCCAGGTCATGTTGGCACTTGGAGAACCACAAGTGCCAACATGCCCTGACATCCCTGGCTTGCTGGGACCTGTAGTTCCACAAAAAAAAAAAGTTAAATAAACCCCAACACCCTGATAAATGCCACATACATTTAATAAAAATAAAAAACCCCACAATAAACACAGTAACCACCCTCATTTACACCACATATATTTATTAAAAATAAAAACACCCCAAATACTCACCAAAGATGTCCTCTTTCTGGTCCAAACTGTCCTTGCTTGCCCCAGTCCCACATTAATTATGCCATCCAATTGTCCGGCTTGCCCGGGTCCCGGATTCATTATACCATCCAAAAGTTTGTGCTTGAAAAATCTCTTCAGGACTTCGCCCAGGAGGGGCCCCTTGTTGCTAGAAGTCTTCTTTGCTTCGGCCAGGAGGGCCCCATATTTGTACATCCCACGACTCTTTAATGTTGCTTGCAGAAAAATTAAAAAAAGCAGGAGCCGCCGCTAACACCTCCTACCTAGTAGGAGGTCCGGTACGCAATGAACTTACGTTCATTGCGCAAGCTCTATGTACTGTATTATGTGATTTTCCCATGCTATTGGGGAAATCACCTAATACTGTAAATATAGCTTACGCAATGAACTACGCTACTTGCGTATGCTCTATTTACAGTATTAGGTGTAAGTATGTAACTCATTTAAATTGTTGAAATCATGAAAGCTTTGCACTTTTTTGTGTTTTTTTTTGTTTTTTTTCTTTTAAATATGTTTTCCTTTTTTTTTTTTTATAGATATTACGTTGGTATGTGTGGTGACGGTGCAAATGACTGTGGTGTAAGTAAAAAAAAAAAAAAAAGTGTAATGTGTTCCTTTTGTTAATAGTCTATATGTAATGACTTTGATACTTGTTGAAGTTTCCCCTAAATAGTTACTCATTCCAGGCCCTGAAAATGGCTCATGTTGGAATTTCTCTGTCTGAGCAAGAAGCATCTGTGGCTTCACCATTCACATCAAGCACTCCGAACATTGAATGTGTCCCACACCTCTTAAAGTAAGTTTTCAGACCTTTTATTTTCTGACTCAAACAATTAAGGCATTGTTTTAAGACCCAGCTAAATTCAAATTAATTGTATTTTTGTTTTATAGTTATTTAACAATGAGATTCTCTTTTCGTCAGTGTTTAGTTTTCATTGTCATTCACAGGATCACTAT
This sequence comes from Mixophyes fleayi, assembly GCF_038048845.1. Classification (NCBI taxonomy): domain Eukaryota; kingdom Metazoa; phylum Chordata; class Amphibia; order Anura; family Limnodynastidae; genus Mixophyes; species Mixophyes fleayi. Next base: position 120,287,353 of record NC_134404.1, read on the forward strand.
TGGTTAATTACTTGGCATGTAGTTCATTCTAAATTCTCCAGGGACTCATGTGTGAAAACCCCTATAACAGTGTTTTAATGATTTCTTGTCTGTTGTCCACTTTCGTGTCTTTCACAAACCTTTTTGTCTTGTCCATTCTTATGGACTGCACAAACTTTTTTTTTATATTCTCCTGTTAGTCATTGCAATGCATAGTTTGTTTCCATGGTTAGAGATGTTACTAAAGAGTTTTATTATTATTATTATTATTATTATTATTATTATTATTATTAATAATTTGTAAGGAACCACAGTGCTCCGTACAGTAGGGAAAACAGTACATACATAAAATAGTGACATACAAGGTAGACAAAACAAACATGAAAACAAAAGGTATGAAGGACCCAGCACATTAGAAAGCTTACATTCTAGGTGAAAGAGCGCACAGCTGAAATAACAGGAGCGGCTCAGAGTGGAGATTGGGATAGTTGTGAAGGTGCATTAGTGTGAATAGTGTTATCGGGAGATGGGTTTTAAAAGAGCACCTAAAGATTTGAAGTCTGATTGAGCGTGGTAGGGAATTCCACATGTGGGGAGCAGCATGGGAGAAGCCTTGTAGGTGTGAGAGAAAGGTGGTTACCAGAGAAGAGACAAGGCGAGGTCAGAGGTAGATCTCGGAGGGTGGGAGGGAGAGTATTTTGATATGAGATTTGACATGTATGCAAGGGTGGTGTTGTAGAGGGCTTTGTAGGTAAGGGCAGGCCATTTGAATATGATTCTCGAGGACACAAGAAGCCATTGTAGTGATTTGCAAAGTGGCGCAGCAGATGTGGAGCAGTGAGAGAGGAAGATCAGACTTGCAGCAGCATTTATGAAACATTGAAGTGCGGATATATGGGTGTCAGGAATGCCAGATAGCAGGAAGTTGCAATATCAATTATTCACTGCTAAATAGCATCAACAGCCACGTCTGAGTCTTCAAGACGATTCATTAATCTCTCATCCGTTTTTTGCATTGTTCCATCAGTTGTGTTTGATTAACAGTTGATAAAAATACCAGATCACTATGCATGAATGTAGGCCTCTAAATTGTGAATGCACCTACATCATACTTGCCAACTCTCCCGGAATGTCCGGGAGACTCCCGCATTTTGCGAGAGTCTCCCAGTCTCCTGGGCAAGTGTGGAAATCTCCCGAATTCTGCCCACTTCACTAGGAAGTGCCCCACTTCCTAGTGAAGTGGGCAGAATTGGATCCCAAACACCGCGATTCCCGGTGAATCGCGGCATTTGGCCCCCCCCTTCCCCCCCGCTGACGCGATTTTGGTCGTCCCGCCCCCTCCACTGGCTGGCTCCCGGTAAGGAGCTGAAGAAAGTGGGCAAGTATGACCTATATGAATCATTGAGGTTTATTTTTGTGGGATGAGGTTACTTAAATTAGATTGAGTAAATAGAAGTCTTATCTAAACCCTATTTAGTGTGAAGTCATAGATCCATTTTCTCTCTATCAATTATATAGCTCCATCATATTATTCAGCACTGTACAGGGAATATTTAATTATTTGCATTGGTGCCGATTCCATTGGATCTTACAGCCTACTCCACATACACCTATACATACAAACACACTAGTGTTCATTTTTGTCAGCAGCCAATTAACCTACTAGTATGTTTATGAGCTATTGGAGGAATCCACAGGAAAACCACATAAATATAGGCATAATATACAATCGCCACACAGGTTATAATATTAGCTTTTATAATATTTTATTATCGTAACAATTATGACTATCCATGTTAGGTGAGGAAAACTTTGGCACCTTCCAGGTGCACTTTACAGGGGACATTTCTGAGAATATCTGGGCTCCTTTTGACCAATGTAATAAAAACATTAAAACATACAGTGACACCTATTAAAGACCACCCCAATGTCACCTTACTATTGTGATTAAGACATATTACTGCTTTGTGTAGGCTCAGTTGAGGAGAAAGAAGGAAAACTTTTATATCAATAAAGGAGTGGTCTGTAAGTGATGGTGGAAAGAATAAAAAGATCTCTTCTGCCATGTGCATTTCCAGTCAGACTTGCAAAAGAATTCACAAACTAAATTTCCGGGTGCAGTTCCCAAAACCAGGATGTAAGATTGCACCTATGAATGTGCCAGGAGGAGAAATAAGCTCATCTGTGCAAATATGAAAAGACAAAACTTTGTTTTCTAACACAATTATTATCACAGGGAGGAGCGAGGAACAGGGAGGGGTGAGTCCTTGGGCACGAGGCACAGGGAGGGGCGAGTCTTTATTTAAATAGTTAGAAAATACAATAAAATATGACTTTATTTACCATCATTCATTGACTGGTTTTTGTACTCTTTTGCAGGGAAGGAAGAGCTGCTCTTGTTACCTCTTTCTGTGTATTCAAGTACATGGCACTTTATAGTATGATCCAATACATCGGTGTGCTGCTACTTTACTGGGTAAAAGTTCTATCAGAGAAAAATATCTGTGGTGGATAATTCTATTGTGATGTCTTGTGGGGGTTGGGATCCCTTATCTACAACTACACCTCATGTCAATCTTCTTGTGACAGAGATTCTAGTGTTAATGGCAATGTGTTGTCAGTGAAATAATTTGTATTACGCTCTGTACATATACACCTTAACTACTGGAAAATAAAATACAATTATTAATAGCAATCCAGGCAGCATATGGGTGAACAAGCTATAATACATAGCGGTTCCAATTTTTTTAATTTTCCCAAGTTGAATTTTTAAAATATAAGCCTCTTAGTGATTCTCAAGTAGCGACCTATCCTTGTATTACTACTGTATGTTGGATATGTCACAAAAACTGGATATATTAAGTTAACATCTTGGAAGATACAAGGGGTTAAACATGTAATGTGGATAATAGGAAAAATCTAAATATTACTTGGTTTAAAATATAACTAAGATTTGCTTTGTTTTTTGTCTTGTTTTTCTTCACCTTTATACCAGCAAGTTTTATTTATCACAATATTTCAGCATAAGATGATTCACAAACAAACTAATTATGCGGCAGGTGTGACAGCAGGTGTGTCAGCGTCTGAACCATTGCCATAGACTGTTACATTGCTGCATAGCAATAAAATGATGTTTTAAGTTATATTTTAAATGTAATTAGCCCTTTGAAATAATTTTAGGGAAAAGAACTCTGACACTGATTAGATGTGTACTGTAATCCAAAAATGGCACAAAAGCCTGTCAAGTTGGCTGCCCAGTCATGTGCATCATCCTACCAGGTCTCCTTAATACCTATATCATTATACTGCTCATTCATTGCTAGAAGTTCTAACTCCCCCATTGTACCTGTCAGGCTTCTTGCATTTGCAAGCATACACTCAAGTCTATTTCCTCTCTTAGGTATTTCTTCTTGGTTTAAAAACGGCCTCTCCTTATCGGCTATGCTCCCCCTTTACCCCCTCTCCACCCCCTTGACTCTTGTTAAATTCCTCCTTACTACTCTCAATGTCCATCGCATAAATACTTGCTTGACCCTCCCACCAGGTCTCCGTAATACCTATAATATCATACTGCTCATCCTGGAAGGCTATACTGTCTTCAGGAAGGATAGGGTAAATAAAAGGGGAGGAGGAGTATGTATTTTTATATTAAGCCAGAATTAAAGCCAAGTATTCAGGAAGTTATTTATCAGAATATTGTTGATAATATAGAGGCATTGTGGGTGGCAATATCCAGCGGAGGAAAAAGGGAAGTTGCTGATAGGGATATGCTATAAACCGCCAGATATTAGTATGAGTGAGGAAGACCATCTTCTACAGAAAATTGAAAAGGCTACACAACTAGGTCAAGTTTTAATTATGGGGTATTTTAATTATCTGGACATTGAGTGGAGTATTGAGACCTATGGTACAGCTAGGGGAAATAGGTTTCTGAGCATGCTAAAAGACCATTACATGTCCCAATTAGTAGAGGAACCAACTAGGAACCAGACTATACTGGACTTAGTAATAACAAATAATGTAGACGTAATATCAAATATTCAAGTAAGGAAACACTTGGGAAACAGTGATCATAATATGGTCTCATTTGAAATTAGTTTCCAGAAGCAATGGTACAAGGGATAAACTAGGACTTTAGCATATTAAGATTTGCCTTTCTACAGTTTAAAGGAGTCTATAAAGAGCATAGACTGGGACAAAGTTTTTGAAGGAAAAAATAGGGAAGAAAAGTGGGCTGTCTGTTGGAATCATACACGTATAAGTTCATTCCTATGGGAAATAAATGTAAAAGAATTAAGTCTAAATTAATGTGGCTAAATAAAAAGGAAAGGGACGAAACGCAAAGTAAGAAGTATGCATTTACATTGTTTAAGTCTGAAGGGTCTGAGGAGTTTTTCCGTGGGTACAAGGAATGTAATAAAACATGCAAAAAGGAAATCAGATTGGCTAATTTAAAAAATGAAAAACAAGTTGCAAAAGAAAGTAAGACAGACCCCAAAAAGTTTTTTAAGTATATAAATGGCAAAGGATTAAAAAAGATAATATAGGACCCCTAAGTATCATTTATCAATTCACCCATCTCACTTCTAAGGAAATAGCAGAGGTAATAAACACTTTCTTTTCTTCAGTATTTACTAAGGATGAACAAATGGTAGGAATAATACATAAAAATGGAAAGGAAACCATACCATTAATTAATACTTGGTTGACAGAGGAAGAAGTCCAAAGATGACTGAAGAATATTAAGATAAATAAAGCTCTAGGTCCAGATGGCATACACCCAAGGGTTCTTATGAAGCTAAACTCAGAAATAGCTAGACCGCTATTCTTAATTTTCGTAGATTCAATCTCATCAGGCTCAGTACCAAGGGACTGACGAATAGCCGATGTGGTGCCGTTGTTTAAAAAGGGGATGAGATCACAACCAGGGAATTATAGACCTGTAAGCCTGACATCAATAGTAGGGAAACTACTGGAAGGTATATTAAGGGATAGTATTCAGGATTACTTGGTGCGCAAGAAGATTATTAGTGGGAATCACCATGGATTTATGAGGGTTAGGTCATGTCAAACTAATCTAATTAGTTTCTACAAGGAAGTTAGTGGGAACTTAGACCAGAGCAGCACAGAAGATGTGGTCTACTTAGATTTTGCAAAGGCTTTTGATACAGTGCCACACAAGAGGTTTGTTTACAAAATAAGGGAGCTGGGTCTAGGAAACATTTGTACTTGGATCAAAAACTGGTTAGAGAATAGGGAGTAGAGAGTTGTGATAAATGGAACATTTTCTAATTGATCAAAAGTCTTAAGTGGAGTACCTCAAGGTTCCGTACTGGGGCCATTCCTTTTTAATATATTTATTAATGACCTTGGTGATGGTTTAGAGAGTAAAGTTTGTATTTTTGCAGATGACACTAAACTGTAAGGTAAAAAAATCAGAGTAAGATGTAGCTTCTCTACAGAGGGAATTAAATAAACTGGAGGATTGAGTGGCTAATTGGAATATGAGGTTTAACATAGAAAAATGTAAAGTTATGCATTCAGGGATCAAAAACAAGAACGCAATCTATCTCCTAAATTAATTCCATTTAGTTTAATCTATAATGGAAAAGGATTTGGGAGTGCTCGTAGATAGTAGACTTAGCAATAGTGCTCAATGTCAAGCAGCAGCTGCAAGGGCAAACAAAGTATTGTCATGCATAAAAAGGGGCATAGATGCAAGGGAAGACAGTGTAATTTTGCCACTGTATAAATCGTTGGCAGGACCTCATCTTGAATATGCAGTACAGTTCTGGGCACCACTCTATAAAAAAAGATAATTTGGAACTAGAAAGGGTTCAGAGAAGGGCGACAATGACTCCATACCCTTTATCAATTTTAAGTTATGAGGAAAGGTTAGCCAGTTTAGGCATGTTTACGTTAGAAAAGAGGCGACTAAGAGGATATATGATTACTATGTACAAATACATTAAGGGTCAATACTGAGAACTTTCATGTGAACTTTTTACCCCAAGGAATATACACAGGACATGCAGTCACCCCCTAAGGTTAGAGGAGAGGAAATTTCACAACTAGCAAAGGAAGGGGCTCTTTACAGTAAGATATGGAATTCACTGCCGAGGAAGGTTGTGATGGCAGATTCAATCGATATGTTTAAGAAAGGGTTAGACAATTTTTTTGCAGAAAAGTGTATCCACGGATATGACTGTTAATGGAGGATAGTAGTGGATATAGGGTAAAATAGGACTGCAATATTGGGTCTGGGGGGATTTTCACAATTGAAACAGATTGAAATTGATCCAGAGTAAGCAACCACCAAATATAAGTGAGGGATCGCAGGAGATCCAAAATAGGTTGAACTCGATGGACTGGTGTCTCTCTTCAACCTCGTCAATTATGTATATTTCTCCTGTAAGTGTACTTTGTAAAGCCAAGATAAATGTGTACGTGTAACCTTTCTAACTTGATGAAACGGGTGTCTTACTTTAATTGGTTTATTGACTTAATACCTAATGCCAATCTTTTTGTCAATTTTATTCCCCTCAGCAAAAAAACTCCTTTGCAAATTACCAGTTTCTCTTCCAAGATTTGGCCATAACTACTGTAATCGGTGTGACTAGTAAGTGCTACTGCATGTTTCTGTCTAATTTTCAACTGCGCCAACAAATTCCAAAAGTCATTCCAGTGTACTTCCTGCAATTTATTACACAAGCAATAATATAGTGACTTTGCATTGCCTGTTCTCTTTTTCTAACCAATGTGGAGGGGTGTAATTTGAATGATGCATACTAAATAATAATGCATCAGGGGGATGATGAATAGAAGAGCCACTGTTATTGGCACACCATGAACAACTATTATTATTTGTTTGTTACAGTTGTTGTTTATGTTACAGTGAGTCTGAATCATGCCTATCCAAAACTGGCCCCGTATAGGCCTCCAGCACAACTGGTCTCTCCTCCGCTGCTCCTGTCTGTGACATTTAACATTATTTTAACTCTTATCTTACAAATCTGTGGCTTTCTCATTGTACAAGACCAACTCTGGTACAAATCCAATGATATCTTCAGGTAAGCTAAATTATTTGAATTCCCTTGTCATCTCCATTATTTTTCTGAAAATGTACTGTACATAGTTTTGGGGGGGAAAAATCCAATGCATAAGTGTTTTTTTTTTAGTTTTTTTTTATTGTTAGTATGCCAGCTTCACCCCATTTATAACATCTATGACTAGGGTCAGAGCCCCTGTTGTATTCATTCTTCAGAACTGGCCATAAGGATAAACAAAGGATGAAATAGGTGGGGGTTAGAACAACCTCTAGCCAATTAGAGTTTAAAATGCTAACGGCAGCACAGTATATATCAAATCTTTTTATTTATTTTTTTATTTTAGGGCAGTTACACAAATTCTCAGATGAAATATGGGATTACAGATTTGGCTTTGTTTACAATAAAGACTTGCATTCAGAGCAGGGTTTAGTAATATATTACCATTGTTGGTTTTATCTCTGATGAATTGTATCTGATAAAGTCATGAAGCTTGATAACACATTAGTTAAGTGATTCAGTCAGTGCATTTCTAAATATAGTTTTTTGCTTAGGGTACCTTTTTCAAGGAGTGAGAAGCCTCCATATTAAATTGGAGAGGTGGGATACCTGATTCACAGATATCATCAGGGTCCAATATGAAAGTTTAATAGCCCTTTGGCTAAAGCTTGGGATATATAGCTGATCTCTCTATAATACCGCTTTCATACTGCCGCCCCGGCAATATCCCAGGTTTTTCAAGCCGGGTTTTTGCCGGGGCTCGGAGCGTCCCAGCTCAGAAACACCATTCATACTGCACCTCGGACCCGGGAATTTCCTGGGTTGACCCCATTCATACTGCACAAGTCTGTGCCCTGGCAATTTGTGGGAGTCATCACCAGAGCAGTTTTCATTGGCTGAAAAATGGTGATGTCATTGAAATACTGAAAATAAAGCCCTCAATGATATGTTTAAGTGAAGGGGAATGACAATAAAACACACTCATATCACTGTGCTGTTGGGAGGACCCTGCTTCTTCCACCATCTAATTAGCTCTGTCCTCACTGACACAGTCACTGCCTACCACAAAATTAACTTTCCTGAAAAACGTTGTGCTTCTGTGAATGCTCCAGGGATTTGATTGGCTACAGGTTGTTATACTGCCCAGTTAAAAAAAACAAAATGAGCAGGAGATAAAGGTAACAATAAAAGTGCCACAACATCCACTGATATTAAAATCCTGTTTCCTGGACGGAGTGCTAGCAGTACAACTGAACATCAAGAATTCCGGCCCTGATGCTGGAGAAGCCAGTCTGTGACATCACAAGCCAATCAGCTTGTTTTCTGTGCAACCCGGGTTGAAAAACCCGGGTTGCACCATTCATAGTGCAGGCAACCCGGGTCCGACCCGGGAATTACCCCTCGATAAATCCCGGGTTGAAGACCTGGGTTTTTAGACCCAGGATTTTTGACTTGTACCATTCATACTGCACCAAGACTCGGGTCGTTTGAGCTCGCCCCGGCAAAAACCCGGGATTTTGGTGCAGTATGAATGGGGTATTAGAAGGAAATCACAAGCTTGGGGTCTACCTGCCATGGCAAAAATCAGCCCAATCTAGCAAGCGCAGGATTATTACCTCTATGTGGGTGGACGCAAGAGTGAGTCTTCCTTTCACTATGCTGAAGATCACTGGGGCTCTTGATTACTCTCTTGGACTGTGTGGGGGCTACGGTAATAAACAGTATGTGGGCAGCACGGTGGCTTAGTGGTTAGCACTTCTGCCTCACAACACTGGGGTCATGAGTTCAATTCCACGCCATGGCCATGTCCATGTGGAGTTTGTATGTTCTCCCTGTGTTTGCGTGAGTTTCCTCCAGGTGCTCCAGTTTCCTCCCACACTCCAAAAACATACCAATAGGTTAATTAGCTGCTGTCAAATTGCCCTTAGTATCTCTCGGTCTGTGTGTATGTTAGAAAATTTAGATTGTAAGCTCCAATGGGGCAGGGACTGATGTGAATGAGTTCTCTGTACAGCACTGAGGAATTAGTTGCGCTATATAAATAGATGATGATGAATGTTCGAGTGACAATGTTGACATTTAATGTTATACCAATTAAGTTTAAAACTAAAAAAGAGAACACAAACTTTATTTGAACTAAATACTTCAGCCACCCCCAAACTATTGTTCACCACTGACCCAGCCCAAGGTAGCCCACTATGGGACCAGAGTTGGGGGTAGATGCCCCACAGCCAGCCCAAGTTCATTAACCCAGTCCACAATCCAATGGAAGTTGAGATGCCTTTGTTTGCTTCTGAAAGGTGTTAAAGTGGTGGTGTTTTTTTGCCCTCCTACGTCAATAAGGTACCAGCTTTGAGCTGTTGTTGCTATGGTTTATAAAGTGCTGGAGCTGGATGAGGATTTAGGAAGGGTGCAGGACTGACACGTAGGTCTATGGCAGCAATTAAGAGATCAGCTCCCCTCTCTGGCTAGCTCCCATAGACGATAAATGTAGAGCAGCAGTGTTCCAGTGATAGACTATTGCTGGTCACTACTGCTTTGTAAATGGGGTTTCCTGGATCTCATCAGTATGAAATATACAGCAATTTTGTGTGAATCTGCGCTTATTTGAGAAACGTTAAAATTCAGTTTAATATCTAAATTGGCAGAATTGTCATAAGGTGGGCCCCCTACCCTGGTGAACCTTTGGAAAATGCTTTTTTTCGCCCAGTTATATAATAACATTCCTGCTACAAGCTTATTATTTTGACAACAATTTTGATGAGATTTCTGTGAATGAGAGAGTATTTCTTTTTTTGGTGAAAAAGTTGGTCAGTTAAATGGCTTTTAAGACTGTTGAGGAACAGTGAATAATTAATTGCCCAAAGGACATGGGTAATAAATGCAACAGATTCTCACTGTATATAAATGATTATGTTCTAAAATGCAAATTATTGTAGCATTTATAAATTTGGCAAAACGCTTATGAGTTTTTGGTTACAAAAGCTCCAACAATTAACAAATTATTTTTTTTTGTCCCCCTTACCACAGCGCCTGCAGTCCAGTCAATAAGAGTTCCTCATATAACATGAGTAGTAATAATTATACTACAGATGCCCAGGACCAGCCTGTACAGACTGAGTATCAGAGCTATGAAAACACCACTGTTTGGCTGTTGAGCACTTTGAATTGTCTAATTATCGCTTTTGTGTTCTCAAAAGGAAAACCATTTAGACAGCCTATTTATAGAAACTGTAAGTATGACCTCCTACCTGTCTAAATGGAAATGATCAACCCCTAATTTAATATAGGTTTCCAATGAATTATAATTATAGCTTTACACTACCAAATAGGTATAGGACATTTCTCCTTTTCTACCAAGGTCCATGTGCACCTGGATGATATTGGTGTATATACATTGTTTTTCACCTTTAAGAGAATACTGTCTTTAACATTGACTTTAGTTTTGTAGGGTTGTGACAGTTTAAATGTTAAGAGTGAATGTGATTCGGACTAAATTGAACTATCTTCCAAAGACCCAATACAGAAATATGATAAAATATGATTTCCTGTATAGGAATATTATCTGACATTTCCATGTTTAGTCACTAGCTCTTAATTTTTCCATTAACCAAAATAGCCACAAAAATCCATCATGAGTCCTGTTTAGACTTATAAATAAACACTTGAATAAGCCATTGCTTGAGTATCTTGTTTTGCTCTACTACTGTTCCCTGAATCTGTTGCTATTGGATTCCCTGCCACTGAGTATAACTTACCCCTGACTATAGTGCCTATATTTTGAATTGGCTCGAATGGCCAATGGACTTCAGCTAAACACACCATGGCTTCAGTAGTGTAGTTGGGTACAAATGGTTACTGTTAGAATGTGCCATGTTTTGCCTCCGACATTTACGGAGTGGCTGACTTGTTATGCAGTCTATGATTGAGAACTGACATTTGACAAATCTGTTATTATTAACTTTGGCAGGCTGCCTAGATACTGTAATCCCCTGAACAGGCAATAGGTTTCCATTTTCGCAGGAAACAAGATACTATAACGTAGTCAGAGAAGAAGATAAGGCTGTTTTATTTCTTCAATTATTCCTCACTTTTATATAAGCACTGCTCTCATATGTCCATGGTTTTTAACTCTTTACAATATTTACAACATATGGCACCTAAAAATTGAACAAGTAGGCTAACCAGTAGTAGCCCTACTATAAAAAAAATCTTTACAGACAGGAACCTGCAATAAAAGATTTGCAAATCTTTGGAGGGGTGTGAATGAAAATGAGTTGCACACTTTAAAAGCATTCATGATATGGAAACATTTGATCTCCATGTGCCTATATTCTTAACTTAGTACAAATAATACTTGCCAGTCCTGCACTGATCATCTTAAAAAAACATGGTATAATTTGCCTGGGTTCATAAAAAATTACAGATATTGATCTTGGAATGTCACCAGCCCAAAAAGTGCGCAAGGTGAGAAATGACTAAGATTTGGGAGTGAGATAAATAAAACATTGTTAACCCCTTCATGGCTGTTTTCCACTCTCACAGCATATGGTTCAGCTTCTGGTTATAAGATCAACCTATCGAAGACTGAGGCCCTTGCTCTCCATGTACCACCTCCAACCCTGGGTTTTCTTAAAAGTAACTTTAACTTTTTCTAGCTGCATTCTAAATGAAATATCTTGGGGTCTATATTACTTGCCGTTACAAATCCTTATATGTAGAAAATTTCCCCCTCCATAATTAAAGCAATTAAATTAGATCTGCCGAGGTAGCAAAAACTAATCATCTCCTGGCTGGATAGGGTATTCGCCCTCAAGATGAGCATCCTGCCCCATTTGCTTTCTTTTTCAAACTCTCCCGGTGCAGATACCTAGATCCATCCTAATCCAATTACATCGCTGGCGCTCTCAATTCGTGTGGCAGCATAAACCCCACGCGCTAGATTCACTACTCTGCGCAGAACAACGGTTATTGGCAGCAGGGGATTTCTGGACATCCACTTATACTATATTGTTACTCATCTGAGCCAGGCTGTGGAATGGCTTACAAGATGCCAAGGCCCTCGGATTGACCTGGAGTACTCCTGCTGTCGTATATCGTCCTTAGGCTCAGCTTTGGGGGTCCTAATGAGTGCCAGATCCCTCTGGTTGAGATTGCGCTTTATGGCCCTTTTCACCTGTTGGATGTGGGATATTGCAAGCTCCATTTCGAGATCACATCCACTCATTCTCCTATAACCTCTCTGGGACAATTCCACCTTTACCCCAGTACAATGCTCCTCCTGTTTCAGGGCCTGGCAGAAAAAGGACATCGGGATGGTGGGGGACGTCTTACAGACAAATGTATTTCACTATCGATGTTGTGGGAGAAATTTGACTTTCCTAATGTTAGCCTGTATGCTTATCTCCAAATGAGATACTATGTTGACTCCCTTCCTAAACCTGATATAATGAGATCTTTAACTCCCCTGGAATCCATGTGTGTACATTTGCCTCTTCGAAGAGGGATAATTTCCACGCTATACAGTCATGGGCAAAAGTTTTCAGAATGACACAAATATTATTTTTCACAAAGTCTGCTGCCTCAGTTTTTATGAAGGCAATTTGCATATACTACAGTATGTCATGAAGTGTGATCAGATGAATTGCAATTAATTTCAAAGTCCCTCTTTGACATAACAATGAACTTTATCCCAAAAGCAACATTTCCACTGCATTTAAACCCTGCCAGAAAAAGACCAGCTGACATCAGGTCAGTGTTTCTCTCGTTAACACAGGCAAATATGTTGACAAGTACAAGGCTGGAGATCCCTCTTTCATGCTGATTGAGTTAGAATAACAGACTGGAAGCTTTAAAGGAGGGTGTTGCTTGAAATCATTGTTCTTCTTCTGTTAACCATGGTTACCTCCAAGGAAACACGTGCAACTACTCTCCAGGAAAAACATGAGGGACAGACTGATATTCTGCAAAAGGTACAGGGTTTGGACTGCTGTGGACTGGGGTAAAGTAATTTTCTCTGATGAATCCCCTTTCAGATTGTTTGGGGCATCTGAAAAAACGCGTGTCCGGAGAAGGAAGGGTGAGCACTACCATCAGTGCTGTGCCATGCCAACAGTAAAGCATCCTGAGACCATTCATGTGTCTGGTTGCTTCTCAGCCAAGGGAGTGGGCTCAATCACAATTTTGCCTAAGAACACAGCCATAAATGAATCGTTGTACCAAAACATGCTCCAAGAGCAACTTCTCCCAACTATCCAAGAACAGTTTGATGACAAACAATATCTTTTCCAGCATAATGGAGCACCTTGCCTTAAGGCAAAAGTGATAACTAAATATCTAAATTGTGGGTCCATGGCCAGGAAACTTCCCAGACCTTAATCCCATTGAGAACTTATGGTCAATTCTCAGGAGACGGGTGGACAAACAAAAACCCACAAATTCTGACAAACTCCAAGCATTGATTAGGCAAGAATGGGTGGTCATCAGTCAGTATGTGGTCCAGAAGTTGATTGACAGCATGCCAGGGCGAATTAAAGAGGTCTTCAAAAAGAAGGGTCAACACTGCATATATTGACTCTTTACATAAACTTATTGTAATTGTCAATAAAAGCCTTTGACACTTATTGTCAGATGTTGCTATGGTACACTGAAGGAAAATTACAAACATTTCATAAGTTCTAAAAAGCAAACTTTGTGAAAACCAATACATGTGTCATTCTCAAAACGTTTGGCCATAACTGTTTGCTTGAAAGAGAAAAGGAGATTATACAAACACCCCCACACACTTGAGTTCATGGATGGTTGACTTGGACAGGCGACCGGATGAGGAAACTTAGGCATAAATTAGAGAGAGTCTCTAGGACATCCATCTCATGCCTTGTTAAGGGAAATGGCTACAAGATATATTACCGGTGGTAGCTTGTCCCCACCAGGCTGAAAAGAATCTATGGTTCCACTTCTGACTTATGTTGGAAGGGTTGTGGGGAACGGGGGTCCTTTCTCCATGTCTGGTGGTCCTGCCCACGGGTTGTTTCTTTCTGGGATGATGTTGCTGCTCTTATTAGCGACGTCACTACCGTCCAGGTCTCCAAATGTCCAAGGTCATTTCTCCTCAGCTCTCCTATTGAAGTTCTAGATAAACATGCAGACAAATTGTCCATTTAAATCCTCAATGCTGCCAGATGTCTAGTTGGAAAGCATTGGAAAAATCCAGATCCTCCCTCTAGACAGGAATTAATTAACAAATTTTGGTACCTGGCATCTATGGAAAAAATCTCTGCATATCTAAACAAGAAAACCCACAAATTCCTAAATCTGGGGTGACTTGTTCCTTTATAATGGTACTTCTGATCCTGCCCAACCACCTGACCATCCTCAGTGTCTCAGCCCTCTTCCTGTGATTAATATTTAGTAGACTACACACTGCATACTGTCAATCGGTCCCTGGATTCGTTCTCAATCCCCCCCATTCTTCTTCCTACCCACTGTATACATCGTCACACTTCTATACTCCTCCAAGGCAGTTTTCCAATTCTGTGCTACTATACCCAGTATATGTGTTTATATTATGCAAATAACTTAATCGAGTTTGGTCCTCTCTTCTAGCCTATACTGTAAGGTATCATTTGTTTCTGCTACCTTTTGACCATGTCGGTTGTTTGTATTTTTATGTGACGAAATTTAATAGTCTTTAAAAGAAAAAAAAATGCTTTATTACACAGGGAAATGACAGAGTGGGATCCAGAAAAATCACGTGTTATTAGTAATATCAACTAATTATTTTTTCTTGTTTTCCAGATATATTTGTAGCTACAATTTTAATCCAATTTGCAGTTTGCCTGTTTCTGTTATTTGCAAATATTGCTCGTTTATATATTGCTATGGAAGTGAGTATTTTTATACAGAATATACAACATTTGCATGTGTCTCATATATGGTTTGAGAATTTAGAAAGTCTAGTTAAATATTACTTTTAAATTTAAATGTAAATGATCTACTCATTTAGTAGAACTGAACAATGACTATCAATGGGAATAGAAAAACTAGTGATAAAGAACACTGTCAGACGAAAATGATTCAGAAGAACATGAGGGAATTGGGAGAAATTTGCCAAGCAGTTATTTTTTTTGATGCTTTGCAATCGCCACACTTTGCCAGCGATTTTGTACTGTATTCAGTGCAGAACATCCTTAGTAAACCATATCTGTACAGAGAACGAGATGAATCTGTATGCTCTACATTTTGTAAATGAAAGCAACCAGTGAGTTAATATTATTTACAGTGCAATTTAGTACAAATTATTATAATACACAATACAAACAGGTAGATAAAAATAAAAATTGGCTGACAACACCAGTTTGCTACACCCACAGTAGCAGAGATCAATTTGAGCAATATCACCTCATACTACCGACTCTTTTTTGGCAGGATATTCCGGTAGTTTGGCAAACCACAACTTGATACATGTCACAAATTGCATAATCACCATGTTAAAATTTCAGAGTGGCAATGATTAAAAGCAGTTTGGCCTTTAGTAAATCTGGTGGTTTGCAAACTGCTAAAAAAATAAAAATAAAAAAAAAAATTGCTGCAAACTGGCTGTTTAACAAAACACTTCAATTTCTCCCATTGTATCAGTAAAGGGTAAAGTTGCCACAGAAAGTTATTAGTTTTTATGCTCAATAAGTTTATAAAGTTAGGCATTCAGGAATGCAGAAAGTAAGAAATGCACCTTATTGGGGATAGCAGCCTCGGTGAAGTGCTGGTACTGGATTATCACCTGGACTGACTGGTTGCACATAGCATCAAGAATTTAAGTAGTCTTATATGTGATAGTATGCAAGATATCTTGTATAGAACATTACAGAAGACCTAAACTATTAATTGCACATTGACTGTAATATATATATTAGTGTGTGTATTTGTATGTATGTAGGATTTCAGCAGTGATCATGCACACTAGCTCAAAATCATTTGACTAGTATATTAAAAATGCTCAAATTGATTATATGTTATAATTAAATACATTTGATTGTAAACTTGTTTTCATTGTTTCCTTAGCTTGTCTGTACCCCTCTCCTATGGAGAGGTTCTATCATAATTATGCTGCTCATCATATTGGCTATATCTTATTTTTCAGAGGTAAGTGTCCAGTTAAGCCAAACCCTGATTGTGATGCAGCGCTGGTTTCTTATTTGGCAATAATCACATTGTGTCAATTCTTAGTAGAGGCAAATCTGGAGAAAATAAGTGGAATAAGGCAATTGCTCTGTTTTGTATTTTGTAATTACGTATTCCTGCTAACTGTATTTGTAGTGCCCTCTGTATGGGTTTTGAGCATCTTTATTCTGTAAAGCTTTTTTTTATTATTTATCTGTTTGAAAGACTTAAATCATGTTGCTATTCCTTATGTTACTCATGGTGTCATTAGTCAGCTTAATAAATGTCATAGCATAAAATCTCCTTTGCACCAGTTACCTCTGTGTCACCAGGGGAACTTTTAAAAGACAGTATTTATTGCGTACTATGTGCATGTTTAGATTGAGCAGAGATTTCATTCTAAACAGAGAAGACAGAAGACAGAACCAGAGACTCGCTGTGCTGAATTGAATCTTCCCCTTTGAATAGCATATAGTTGTATAAATGTCTAACAGTCACACTAGATCACGTATCCTAGATGTGAGTCTTATTTATACGGTGTGTATTATTGTAACTTTCTTCCAGCCACTTACACACAGATTCTGCTATACATGTATACAGTATGAATAAATAATCATTTGTGCTTAGATACACAACACATCACATGGACACTGCTAATTATATCAGGAAAGAATGCACAGAGATGTAGAACTTCCTTTAAGATACTATATATTCTTATTAACATAACAATCTTCAATAACAATATCATACATAATCTAAAACAGTTTAGCATAGTTACAATATATTAGCAAGTTTCCTTTACTCTGAATTCATTGACTGTTGAAATTAACTTGTCAAAGTGTGTGTTTGTGTAGAAATCAGTAGCTTATTTAGTTTTTTGACCATTAGGATCAAAATACATTGGTTAGGCTTCAAGAATGTGTTAAACACTTTAAAATAACAGCCAGGTGTCTGAGGCCTAAGGGTGTTGCTGCTGGAAACTTAGAACAAAAAGAGTTGATAAAGTACAGTAAATGATGTATTAGCTGGGCCTCCTTTGATATAGGCTTGTGTAAAAAATAGAAAATTACTTTAACCTCTACTGTAAGGTTTAATAAACTTGTGGGTATGTGTAGGTTATTCATTCAATCCTTTGCCACAATAGCTGCCTTATTTTACAGTCCTGCATTTCTGCACTTCAAGAGTTCACTCAGATTTTTTTTTAGCAAATTTATTGTTGAGGTTTTTATAGATTATTCTTGGTATTTACCATTCTTTGGGCACTTATAAAAATGCAGCCCATAACATTGCCTCTACGTGATTATCTATTCCATTACACATGCCTAAATTGAGAAGCAATATGTTTTATTGTCAACAGTGTTAAATGTTACTCTTGACCTTTGCCAATTGGGCAATGAAGAGTGATGTCAGCGCACTATAAATTTATGGCACTGAAATAGAGGAATTGATTATTGCAACCTAGAGATAATTCCTCAACCTGATTATGTGACACTGATGTCCAAGTGTGAAACATGCTGCCATTGCTGAGATAGAATCTTTGCTTCCCTTCAATATCTTTATTCATGTGATTCCTATATTCATTTGGCAAGAGATGGGGGGAAAACGTGGTTTTAGCAGTCTTGACTTTTAGCAATGTTATCAATAGTTATATATTGAGTAAAATGTATTTGTTTCTCCAGGAAGTTATCATTGAAAATAGAGCACTCTGGAACTTGGTGAAACGTCTGACTCGATATAGATCTAAGAGTCCATACAAAAAACTACAACACTTATTGGCAAAGGATTCTGAGTGGCCTCCATGCAACAGAAAAGACCACGCCATCCCCACAGACTTGGCACTGACAAGTGAAATGGGAGACTATATTAACCCAACTTTTGAGAACACTGAACATTCATGACCTAGTATATTAATTAAAAAAAACCTTGTATGAGCTGTGACTAATTGTCCATGGGGTGATTGTCTGGCACACCACCACTGGACATGCTCCTTTTCAAAATTTGAAAGATAATTATATTTACCAACTACTGAATTTAAATAAGTATCTATGAAAATATAGTTAAATGTGATCATTTGAACAGCAGAAGGAATCTCAAGCTGCTGATTTGAAAATTGATCACTCCTCCTTAACATTAACTCATTTAAAACTGTTCGATTAAGTCTACATTTTTCTTCTAGTGTAGAATACTTTTAGTTGATTTTAATGCCAACATAGTTTTATATTGCTATATATGATGGTTACAAACTAATTTTAGAATTTAGACTTTGTATTTTTAATATTCACCAAAGAATTGAGCCCGCTCCATTAATGCTATAAAAAATAGCCTTTTTTAAATATGGAATTTTACAGAACTAAAATTACGCAAAATGAAGTCTTCTACAAAAATAGAATACTTCTATTACTAATTAATTATCAAAACATCTCCACACTTGTTCCTTTAAAACAACAACTATTGCATACCTATCCTTTGATATACTTGATTAGCTACACCTATGTAAGGGTTCTGTTTTTTAGCCTAATGGTAAAGAGTAAGGGTCATTTGCAAACTGGAAATGTGTGTATCTACAATTAATGCTTATTTGTATGGCTAATGGATTTCAAGTTGCACACTCACTCCACAGTCTAAGCCTAGTTTAGCTTTGTATAATCTTATCCCTCAAAGTTAAATCTCATTTCTACAAATGGCTGCAAACGTAGCCACATTCATGCACATAATCCTTGCTCTGCAGTGAACTCCTCTCCTCCTACCAACTGATGCAAACTTTTACACTCCTACAGATACTGCCAGTTGCAATTGTATAAAGGGTGGAAAACATCTCACAAACAGCATGACCTCCGCTGATTTTTACATTTTGCAGTTTGTAAAGGACTCTGTGCAATTTATTGTTTTTAATATTTATTTTTTGTAGATTATTCATAGTAAAAGATCTTTTGGGTACGTGTGACATATATACTGTTTTGATGTTTCTAGACGGGATTATAAAATAAAAGTTTGATGTAAAAAAAATAATGTATTGCATCTAAATAGAAATGCAGATAGAATGACTGAGGATCTAGAAATCTGTACATCTGATGATGAACTTTTTTTTTTGTTTAGCGTTATTTGTCAGTCCATAAATAAAGATTATTAATAATGGACAGGTTTATTTTGTTTTTCTTACTTTACCTGTGTTTCCACTTGCATAAACAAGGGAAAAAAAAATACAATTCTACACCGGTTTCACTGTGAGGAAGATGATGGCCTAAGTTTGTAGTTTGAGCTATAGTCCTGACAGAAATGGATCCGAGCAGGGGAGGGCTGGCAAATGTTAGCCCGGGGACAAGACTCGATTCAGCAGCGACGTAGACCACTATGGGACCAGCCTGGGGGGCAGATGCCCCTCAGCCCAGCCTGCCCCTGGATCTGAGACTCTGACAGTCTGGACAAGAGAGGCAGCTGTTCTATCACTAATTCATGAGAGATTTTGAATGGTTTGTGATTGATAAGTTGTAAAAGTGGGATAAAGTCAAACCAAGTAATGGGGTACATAGGTTATTTCCATATTTTTTTTCTACTAGTAAATCAAGATTTAGCTGCATCCAAGAGCATGCAGGCTAAATAAATTGCCTTCATTCACTTTAGTGTGGATCTGAAGAACCACCACCAAATGCTTATGAAGACATTATTTAAGTGCTTTAAATATGTTAGAGAAAATAGTGTGGCTGTACCCTTTGGTAGAAAATGGATGTGTCATGTTCTAAATAGAAAGCAACGTGATTGATGCACAAGTAATACACTGCAGGCAAGGTGTCTACTCTATGCTGTGATCCCTGTGCTATCCACACCTATAGAAATGAAGTAGACTAGAATGACACAAATGGGAGAATGCAAGGTTTGCTTATATTTTATGTGCTTAAGGAGAACACATGACATGCAATAGTAAGTTTTACTTGTGTGGGTGAGCCCTACAATTACTTTAGAGTTCAACTTTAATGATAGATACTGTACAAATGAAACTGGGTAACTGATGAGTAACAAATTTTGTGTGTAAACATGTAAAGCGGTTTAATAGCACCTCTAAGACTCAACAGGCAAATCTTGGCAAAACACAACAGCAACGCATATTGATAAGTTGCTCCATTTAATGTAATTTGCAGCTGTATACAATGAAACAAAACTTTCATATTAGAGAACTTCAAAAACAATCTAATGTATAAAGGACATATCGTAGCATTCACAACTCCATACCATTGCAAGAGTAACACTATGCATATCCCCATGTCTCTTGCCTCTCTGCAAACTATTATGGCCTGTTGTCAGCCACTTTGATTCTGCAAAGTTCTCTGCATTAATGTTTGCCAACAAGAAGATGTTCATAAAACATATTCTCTGTGGTTAAATGCTTACATTTTTTCATTCTAATTAATATTTGTGAATGTTACTAGTACTTTTAATCGAAACCAGTTGGTTTCATTTGTTGTTTTTTTTTATGGGAAAATGATCTCTAGTGGGTATATTTACTAAACTGCAGGTTAGAAAAAGTGGAGATGCTGCCTATAGCAACCAATCAGATTTTAGTTATTTAGTACATTCTACAGAATGAAGCTAGAATTTGGTTGCTATAAGCAACAGCTCCACTTTTTCAAACCCACAGTTTAGTAAATAAACCCCTATGGCTTCTCTGTCATTATTACAATGTTTTTTTTATTAATATTGATTAGCAACATTGCAATAAATACATATTTATGCTTCATGTTATTGTTTGAACTTCTATTATACTGCTTTAATACTGCCACCCAGCAATATTCCGGGTATATGAACCCGGGATATTTCCGGGGGACAGAGGCTCCCACGGAAAGAGCTTTCCGGGTAGACCCTGTTAATACTGGACACGGGTCTGCCCGGGTCTCCATGGCAACATCACAAGAGGAGCTCTGATTTGGCTCCTCTTGTGATATAATGTGATGTTTTTTTTGTTTTTGTTTTGTACCCAAACTTTATAATTGTGTTTGAGACCCAGGTTGAGAAACCTGGCTGTCACCATTCATAGTGCAGGCGACCTGGGAATTACCCCGCCAAAAGTCCCGGGTCTAATTCCCAGGAATTAGACCTGACACCACTCATACTACGCTTCGACCCAGGTTTTTGCCGCAGTATGAATGTGGTATTAATGGTTTTACTGAGCTTATGAATAAATAAATTTGTTTAAGAATATAAATTAGTTCTATATAGTGGGATAGATAAACAGTGATCAATAGTATAGATATTGTTTAAAGACCAACATTTCTAAATTTTACTTTAAAAATATAGCGTTTAAATATCAGATTTGTTAACAAAACTGTTTTTAGAAAACTCTGCCCATAGGTTCATCTACAAATCTACTATAACTACTTGTAATTCTCGTATACACCACTAGAGTGCAACCTACTATTGAAAATAGTTGCATGCTCTTCATATGTAAACTTGTATCCATTCTATAATTATTATTTTCGTATAAGAACCATTCTGTGAGCAATGTCAGGGATTTAATTATATTTGTTCAAACTGAATGTGTTCCATCTGAATATAATAATCGGCCTCTTGCAAAACAAATGCATGCAATTACATAGCATAAAACATTTGTCCAAAATAGTCAAGTTTAGAACAAATTGAAAATAACTCTGTTAATATTATAAAGTTAAGAAGAAATTTAAGAAATATTTAGGAAGTGACATTTGTGAATTCCTCTCATAGTTTTTTTTTTTTTTTTTAAACTATTTAAAGAGGAAACAACAGAAAAAGGTACAACACCAATGACATGAAAGTATTAACATTCAAAATGTCTCCTCTATGTTTTATATTTTTATATGGGTAGGGAGGGGGAGAGAGAAAGAAAGAGTGGGGGGTAGGAAGGCACAAATTATGGTAACAATATAACTAATAAATAATTAAGCAAACAAGCTCGGAACATTGCTAGAGAAAGCTAAACCACACACTTATATAGACTACCAAAAGGAAAACTGGTATACAAACATTTCTCACCGGCAGCGCACCATATCCAGCCTGGGGGGTCCGGAGGCGGCCCAAGAGCTATTCCGTCTGCAAGAGGGGGAGCCGTATTGGGTAGGCAGCTACGGCTTTCTTGTAGTTACCACGGGGCCCACACCCTATCGAAATTATGTGATTTATCATGAAGGTAGCACGTTATACTCTCCATGTTTGCGACATGTCTTATGTAAGACCGTAACTCCTGCATAGAGGGAGCCCTAGGGTCTTTCCAGTGCTTTGCTATTAAGGATTTAGCAGCTGCCAAGATATGGGATATAAGCTTATTTGAAGGCCCGCTCTCATCAGGTATAGGGCGAGAGAGAAGGAATGACCAAGGGTCCAAACTTATCTGTTGTTCTGACACAGAGTTTATGAGTGTGAGAACCATGTTCCAGAAAGGAGCTATGCGAGGGCAGGTCCACCATATGTGTAGCATCGTACCCCTCTGACCGCATTCCCGCCAGCAGCTCGGAGTGGTCGTAGGAAACATTCGAGATAGCCTATCAGGAGTATAGTACCACCTATAGTACACCTTATAGGCTGTTTCCTTAATGAGTGTAGAGATCGAGCTCTTGGCAATCCCCTCCCTGACCTCCTTCCAGCATAAGTCGTCTGGAGGAGGACCCAGGTCCCTCTCCCATTCCCGCTCATGTCCGCCTGGAGCATCGAAATTGTAGTCTATGAGCCAGTTGTATATCTGGGAGATCATCCCTTTAGTGAGAGGTGAGTGTAGACACATATATTCAAAGGAGGTCGGGGCCCGGAGAGCCTCCCGGGGGGGCAAAGACATAGCGAAGTGTCGGACCTGGAAGTACTCAAAATAAAGCGGATGAAACGGTTCAAAACTATGGTGAAGTTCCGACATAGAAGCCCAAGTTTGATTGACCACCAGGTCCGAGACCACCCGTATTCCCGCCTTTATCCAATGTTTAAATTGCGTGGAATTGCCAGGAGGAAAGTGTGGGCTGCCCCAGAGAGGAGTCAGAGGTGAGATAGGGGAGGACAATTTATATTTGACCCGACATGAGTCCCAAAGGGATAAGCAGAATTTAAGGGATTGAAGAGAGGAGGCCGCTGGTGGCCTATCTGTATTGGTCAAGCCCCAGACTGATGCCATGGAGGGGAACCCAACATAGTGGGTCTCCAGGTCCACCCACGATATAGACTGGTAAGGGGCATAGCTTACCGTCACCTGAGACAGATGGGATGCCAAATAATAAAATTTAATATCTGGGAAGCCTCTGCCTCCCTGAGTCCTAGGCTTTTTAAGCACTGCTATTGAGATTCTAGGGGGCTTGGCACGCCATATGAACTTTAAGAAGGATGAATGCAAATCTTTGAACACGGATTCGGGAACTCTCACGGGGAGGGTTTGAAAAAGATAAAGAAGTTTCGGGACCAAGTTCATCTTAATAGCGATAATCTTCCCCAGCCACAATATAATATAGCTCTTCCAAGTCTCCAGGTCCTGTTTGATTTTTGACAGAAGGGGGGGAAAGTTTTCCCGAAACAATCTATCATAGGTCGAGGTGATGTAGACTCCAAGATATTTGATCTTACTTGTCTGCCAGCGTAGTGCAAAGTTAGTCTGTAAACTGTTCCTGAGGGATGGGGAAGCATGGAGGAGGCCTCTGACTTAACAAAATTAATTTTATAGCCAGATAGGAGGCCATATTCATCTATAAGTTTATATAAGGCGGGTAAAGACTCCTGAGGATTTGTCAGAGAGAGAAGTATGTCGTCCGCGAAGAGAGAGACCTTAAATTCCCGCGGCCCCACTGTCACACCTGAGATCGACGCCGACTGCCTAATTATCGCCGCCAGGGGTTCTATCAAAAAATTAAGGGCGATAAGGGGCAGCCCTGTCTCGTTCCGTTGGAGAGCGAGAGAGGGTTAGATAAAGATCCATTAACCAAGACCCTAGCTGAGGGGGAGTTATATAGGGCGGAGATCCCAGTCAGAAATTCAGCCGAGAAGCCGTACGCCTTCAGAGCAAGGGTCATAAAATCCCAAGAAATTCGGTCGAACGCCTTCTCGGCATCCAGTGAGAGCATCATGGCCGGAAGACGTCTTTGGTTAATGATTTGAACCAGGTCTATCGCGAGTATAACCCCTAGCCTGGCGACCCGGGATGAACCCCACCTGATCATAATGGACCAGACCCGGAAGGACTTCGTTTAAGCGGGTGGCCAGGATTTTTGCATAAATCTTAATGTCAACATTAAGGAGGGAGATGGGACAATAGCTTGCGCAGTCGCTGGGGTTCTTCCCCTCTTTATGAATGACTACAATACGCGCCTCTAACATCGATTTAGGGAAGGGATCCCCATGTAAGATAGCATTGAACAAGGTGCGTAAATGGGGGACCAGAGTCTGAGAAAATCTTTTGTAATAAGCTGCGGAGAAGCCATCAGGTCCCGGAGCCTTAGAGGTTTTTTGGGACTTGATGAC
Organism: Mixophyes fleayi; assembly: GCF_038048845.1. Lineage (NCBI taxonomy): Eukaryota > Metazoa > Chordata > Amphibia > Anura > Limnodynastidae > Mixophyes > Mixophyes fleayi. The sequence continues at coordinate 120,311,994 of NC_134404.1, forward strand.
TGCTAGTATCTTTTCCGACGTGATTTCCTCATTTAGTTGTTGAGATAGGTTACTAGAAAGGGTATGGAGATTTGCTTGTCTCAGAAAGGCTGCTATAGTATCCGCAGGGGGAGCACTCCCGGGATTTTGAGCATCCAAGTTATACAATGAGGAATAAAATTTTTGAAACTCACGTCCTATTTGGTCAGGACGGTATATGGGTGAGCCTGAAGGAGACTTTAGGGCCATGACATTGTTTTGAGATCTCTGAGCCCTCAGACGGGCGGCTAATATTCTATCGGCTTTGTTTCCCTTCTCGTAGAATGTCTGCCTCAGCCGTTTTAGGGCCGTAGCATTGGATTCAGAAAGAAGAAGGTTCAAATCAGATCTCACTTTTAGAAGTTTGGTTAACACTTCTTCATCCGGGGATAATTTATGCTGTCTCTCCAGAGTCTGGAGTTGATTGGTTAACGATGCACGTTTGGAAATGGCCAACTTCTTACGGCGTGAGGTAATGCTAATAAGATGGCCCCGCACTACTGCCTTATGGGCTTCCCAGAGGGTCATGGGGGAAGTGTCGGGGAGGTCATTAAAGAGCAAATACGCCTCAAGAAGGGTCCGGAGCTCTAGGGTAAGTGGCTGATCATGGAGAATGGAATCATTAATACGCCATGTAGCGGGGCGAGGGCGAGATGCCATTTCTGAGAGGTCGGCAGATATGGGAGAATGATCAGACCAAACCATCGGATGTATATGAGCCGCCCTGAGCTTCATTGACAGATCGTGGCTAAGGAAGACCATGTCTATTCGTGAATGGGTACCATGGACCGGGGAGTAAAATGTATAATCACGGGATGAGGGTTCCCTAAGCATCCAGGAGTCAAAGAGGAGGTGGTGGGAAAGAAGGGACACCAAGGCCTTAGGTTTACGGGACTCCGAGCCACTGGCGGGGGGGAGCTAAGTGGACGATCTATCTATGGTATCATCTACTACAACATTAAAGTCCCCTGCCATAATCACTTCTCCCTGGCGTACCTGAGAGAGCAGGGAGTCTAGTGCAACAAGAAATGAGCTCTGGTTTTGATTTGGGCCATATACATTGACTAGGGTGCATAGGGTATTATTGAGTTTACCCACGAGGATTAGAAAACGACCTTCAGGATCAGAATGAGATTTCAAAAGCTCAAAAGTCACGTGGGATGCAAAGAGCATAGCTACCCCCCTTTTTTTCTGTCTGGGGTCACAAGCATGAAAAGCAGAAGGGTACTGCTTAGACTTTAACTCTGGGTGTGAATGTCGGGTGAAGTGTGTTTCTTGCAGAAAAACTATATCTGCTCTATGTTGTTTAAGTGTAAGATAAAGTGTTGTGCGCTTTTGTGGGCTGTTCAAACCTTTGACGTTCAATGAGAAGATCCTAAGAGCCATCGGGAGGTGAAGACAGGGCCGCCTCAAGTCCCCCAGAGAGGACCGGTCGCACTACAAAGGAAAATAAGAACAGTTCCAAGTTAACACAAATGTAATAAGAACGAGGAGTATGAAATAGTGCCTGAGGTAGAGAGAAGTAGGAAGGAAAGGAGAAGGTCCATGATGCCGGCCAGGAAAGGTAAGGGGCAATGCTAATGGCAAGGGAGGGCCGGGCAGGGGCATAATGCCCATTGTGGGAGCGTGGCCAGGAATATAGATAGTGAAAAGGCCTGGGAGTTCCAGCCCTACAATGTAGACACCTACATTGCCTCCCGGCCAGGGTCTAAAGCGCAGTTTAGGAAGCTATGTAGAAAAGGAATGTCGAAGAGGATGAAGGTCAGACTACTACCCAAAACCAGAGAACTGATCAAGTAATGAAAAAGAGAATGAGATAAGAGCAGTAGGTGACTAGCATATTGAAACGTTTAAGAAAACAATACTATAATCTAACCAAACACACAGAAATTTAGTAAAAAAACAAAACAAAACCAGTAAGCCCAACAACTTGGCTCAATGGCACCTAAATCCTCCCAATCTACATGAGAAGAGCCGATAACCAACGGTCAGTCATGTAGAGGGGAGGTATATTAAACAGAGTGGTTTCCGAGACAGAAAGCAATAAAGAAACCCATCATCATAAATCAGGGTGGTGGAGCAGCAGCCGATGACTTGGTGGTCCTTGACACAGTCGTCCACTCGGTAGTTGGAAGCCTCCGGGCAGCAGAATTGGGTCCCCGAGAGCCGGGCAACAGTCCCAATGCCGCTGGGAGGGAGAGGGAGGCCGGTGCCGGGAGACCCAGAGTCTCTAAGTTGGGCTGCTTCCGCCATAGACCTAGCAGAATGAAGCTTGTTGTTCTGCTAAACCAGGAGGCGGAACGGAAAGCCCCACCGATACCGAATATTGTTATCCCTGAGAATGGACGTCACCGGCTTCAATTCACGCCTCTTGAGAAGAGTGAGCGGAGCAATGTCCTGGAAAATTTGCAGAGAGGCATCCTCAAACGAGATTGAGTCAGTCTTGCGAGATTCCCGCAGGATCGCTTCCTTGGTGGTATAATAGTGACAACGGAGGATGACATCTCGAGGCTGGGAGGAATCTTGGGGGCGAGGGAGAAGGGCTCTGTGGGCCCTGTCCAGGAGAAGCTGATCCTCTGGAGTAGCAGGAGCCAGGCCAGCAAAGAGTCTTTTAAGGTATTGGTTTAGGAGGGACTGATCCACTTCTTCAGGGATACCTCTGATACGCAAGTTATTACGCCGGGCCCTGTTCTCTTGGTCTTCATGTTGTTCCTGCATGTGGAGCATATCTTGCTGCAATCGCTGGATGTCAGTCACCGTGTCCCGGTGAGACGAGGCAGCTTCGTCCATTTTAGTTTCCAAATGGTCTGTCCTATTCCCGAGGTCTTGGACCTCAGCCCTCAGTGAGCCAATAGCTTTTTGCACTTCTGCTTGGACCGCCTGCACCGATCTCCTTGTCTCCTTGACCTCCTGGAATAAGGACTGTAGATCCTTTCGAGTCAATGGTGAGGAGTCTGAGTCGTCAGAATCGGAGTGAGATTCACGGTGTGAAGATGAGGTGGTCGGGGTCTTTGACTCCGTATATGCAAATTTCTTGAGGCTCTGAGGGGGATCAGATTCGCCAGTCTTCTTGCCTCCTCTAGGCATGGTATAGTCAGGGAGGGGTCACCAACGGATCAGGTAAAAAGGGCTGTTATGAAGGTTTCTGTGTTTAGGTTAGACAAAAGAACATCCCCGTGGTCTTCCAAGTGAGAGCCCTGGCACAGGGACCATGCGGGGCGTCGTAACTTATTCCATATTGCAGCTTATATTAAAGCAGAACAATATCCAGCAGCCAGAGTGTGAGGAAAGATATCCGCGGAGTGCTGCAACTTGTGCACTTAGGTGGGATAAGCACTCAGAGACGTGAAAACACCGTCCTGGAGAAACGCGCCCTTTTGTGGCGAAGATGGTATACAGATGATACAAGGTGCCCAATTCCAGCAGAATACTCAAACCCACTTTGCGGAGAGTCTCCGGGGAAGGATGTGGGATGATAGAGGGGGGCTGATATTGTGGCTCCTATTTACCCCTGCAGCTTCAGGCCACTGAAAGTGAATGGAGATCTGCAGCTTTAACAATGGAGGTCACAGCATCGACAGTCGCCACTGGGTGGCAGCAGAATAGTATTAAACACTACCTGTGATCGTGTAATGAATACAAACAGCCACTGGGTGGCAGCACAGCCAAGTTGTTAGGGATGATATACAATCCTGTCGGCACAATTAGATTGGGCTGCAGCCCAATAGGGTCTTCTGCTCAGCACTCACTTGGGTTTTACAGGGGCTCGGCAACCAGGGGAGGGCTGGCACAGACAGTGACTCTATATGCAGCTCCCTGACACCCGCTATCCCGCCGTGTTACAGGCCTCGGGTTTTAAGTCTGCCTGTGGTTGCCCACTGGAAACACCTACCCTGGAAGTCCTGGGAGGGTGTACCGCTGTGCGAGGAGGGGGCCAGCTCCATCAGCTGTAAAGTCCGCTGGCCGCCGACCGGATGTCAATCCCCGCCAGCCGGAAGTCAGGCTGCTCCAGAGGACGCTGCTGCACCAGAAGACACTGATGCAGGGATGAGGACAGGCCGCAATCTGCTGGGATGACAGCGGGATGGACGCCACTTCCAGTCAGGTAGGGCACTCCTAATCTCCGACAGCACCGGTCTCCAGCAATTGAGGCCGCGGTCGTCTAGGCCTCCGGAACGCGGGGCAGTCTGCGGGCAGGGAGATGAGCGGCACCTAACTCCAAGTCAGGCAGAGGGTGCCTCAGGGTCAGGGGAGCCCGTTTATTGGAAATTATCGGGTGGGAACTGCTGTGGGAATGGGATTTGAGGACGGTCACCAGGAGCTCCAGAAAAACGTGACTGACCAGGATGACTGCCAGACAACGCCCCCCTCTCATAGTTTTTAATCTTCAAATGGTAACATGATCTTGGGAATTGGCCTAGGGTGGTCAAAACCCCTCACCGAATACACTAGTAGCAACCCCCCTCCCAATATAGATGTATAGGAATACTCCTGAATATGAATATTACACATCATTCAAACTTAGACAGGTTGTGCTGTTCTTTTTTACATGTTTATGTCTCTGCTCCCTTGCTTGATCTTACAGTTTGGTGGCTTCTAGCTGGTCTCTGAAAAGTTGTGTTTTTTGCAAATATGCAAAAATGATATTATAATGCAGAACATTTAGCAGACCCTGAATGATTAGGCTCTTTAATTAAAAAACAACACTCCATTATTACCAGACAGGAGCACCATAAGGGGGGTACACGAGGTACCAATGTATGGGGCTTGGACTGACTAGGAGGGCCTGCCGTCCAAGGCACATGCCTTGGAGGGCGGGCCCTCCTCTTTTTTTTAAATACTCTGAAGCACTGTCATTGTTGTAATTTCTCAATGAACTGTCTTCTTTTCTAGTGCCAGCCCAGCGATATGGGGTAATTAATGTGGTTGTGTGTATGTGTTTTTTTTTTCAATATGTAGGGTATTATTGCTAAGCTAAGGTTGTATAGTATTGTTAAGGGTGGGGTGTTCATTTTTTAATATGAAGGGTGGTTATTTCAAGTTGAGTATTAAAGTTTATGAGTCTGGTGGGGTTAATAGTAATAAAACATTTCCCACAGTCAGTACAATGAACAAGATATCTCACTCCCACTGACTATCTCAATTCATCAAAGAGCCAGGCTGTCTCTCTTTGTTAAAGGTTATGTTGGGTGGTCTACCCCCACCTCTGCAGGAAGCATTTAGTGGCTCTTAATGGTAATATCCTCCATTATCCAGGGCAGCATTCACAGCATTTCACAGCAAAACATCCTTCAGCCTCTAGCAGTCTGTTTCTGGCTGCTCCCCTTTTCCCCCTAAGAATCTCCTGGAGCCCTCTAGTAGATTCTGGGGCTTTAGTGCACCGACAAGGTTGTAGTTTGCAGTTTGTCCACCCCAAAATGTCAGACCCAATTTGTATTGAATTTTATAGAGGCAGACTGATAGATGGAGTTTTCTGAATGAGTGCATGCAGTAATATACATGTGCTATGCAGGGTATTACACTGCCCCTGCCTGAATTGCATTAATGGTGAAACACTTAGGATTTTAAAAGCAGGAAATATATATTTTTTGGGGTATGTTGCTCACCGTCATAGAGCACCCTGGTTTTTCTCCACTAAAAAGTTAAGATTTCACTGATACTGACTCTTGCACTACTGCCTTCAGATTGAAGCACTTTGATTTGAAAGGGAGGAAACAATATTTTTTTTCCCATTGCTAGTTAACCAACATTAATATACTATTACAACCAGTAGCCAGTGCTGGTCTACCCTTCACTCTCTGACACCCAATTTATCAGCACACAATTCCAACAGACTGATCTGTAAATAAACTTTTAACATTGATGCAGTAAAATCAGTTATTTCAATATAAATGACCTCTTTCAACCTGTCCAACCTACTGCAAGCGACTTTCTGAGCACAGGATTGCAGCAAACATTCTGACATTTTACCAGAAACTGTCGCCTTGGTTTATCGCACCAAACTCCGATTTAAAAACGAGTCATGAATCTATTCGACTTGGTGCCCCAAAATACGGATTTGTCTAATTTTTCTGAATCTGAACTGTTTTTATGTCTAGTTCACATTAAATATATTTTAAAAAGCTAATTTTAAACGCAAATGTCAAACACTACTAAATGGTAATCCCATAACAGTGTGATAACATTGTCTTTATAGTTCAGTATTAATTGCCTCACACTATTTTCTCAAGAGGAGGACAATAACAAATGTAATAATAAAATATGAATCATCTTAACTTGCTGCAATAGGTAACAACAAAAATGCTCATTCACCTAAACATGCAATAAAACTGTCACAGAGTTATTAATTATGACAACATTTAAATCCCATTGATGTTGCAACAACATGTCACATACCTTTGTAAACTAATTTACATTGAAAAATGTCACAACTTATTTGCCAGATTGTAGGACTATAAAAAGATTTAATGAAAACATGAATTATATCATAATCCTATCCTCCTCTAACTCTGTCTTCCCCCTCTGGTGGAGATGAATCTAGCTGCCACTGCAAGATAGTCTCTCAGCTAGAGCCCATTTGTGTTTCAGAACTAAAGCTTGTTCCTGGGGAGGGGGTGGTGTGAGCAAATCATTCAGTAATCTCAATGGTCATGTGAAATCAGACCTACACTTCTAAACATGGAGGGGACAGTTCAAACAGAGAGAAGCACACACATGGGAGATAGAAAACATAGGGGGATATACATAGCAGAGACAGATGGTTTTTATTGAGTCATATGGAGTATTTTATTTTGCTTGAAGACAATAGTGATGTAAGTGCAATGCATGTATCCAGCAGCAGAGCTGGATTAAGGGTTTGGGGGGCTGGGGCACTTAAGACACGGGGGGCCTAGGGTCTAAAATTAAGAGCATAGTGTCCAAATATAATAGTGCCAAAGTAACATTTGCACCAATACCCTCTGATTGGTTTTTCAACACATCATAAGTTGTGAATCATGTAAACGGCTTTGAAGCTTGCTATCAATATACAGAGTTCTTCACAGCCTATTTTCTGTACAATTATAGTAGATGAATTATGCCATTTAGTCTGTAAGTAAAGAATTCCCCCATCAAGCAGTTTCCCAGCCATTTCTCATTATTAATCCCTTGTGAAAAACAAAGTACTCCTAAAGATGGTACAATCTGACCCTAATACTATCCATTACCATCAATGTACCATGCGGACCTTTCTCAAGATCCTTGAGTGCGCCAGACACCACACAGAAGCTTTAAATGGCATAAAACCAAGGAGATCAAACCTTAATAATGTTATTTATATGGTAACCACTGCAAAATTACTTGTGTCCAAATAATTCAATGTATGTCATTTTTTTTGCCTTGTTGGAACTGCACATGTTAAGGAGTGAGACATTCAATCACTGAATGGTCCTAAGATGCATTCTGCCATTACCAAAAATCCTTCAGACTGGGTTGTGCGGTTCTCTTGGAAACAGGATCTGCACTATGCTCTACAGGCGCATCTACCAATTCTAATCATCCTACACTGGACAACTATGTGCTGAGCTGGCAATACGGCACCACAGGAAAAGGAGAAAATTTCAGGGAGCGAAGCATATTATTAAGTCACATTGGTCAAAAAAAGCAATGGGAGAAGTAGAGGTATGGTATACCGAACCACTTCGACCACTGTGTGTGGTATATACACATGTATATGTGTATGTATGTATGTATGTATATGTATGTGTATATATATATATATATATGCCACGTCTGGGTTGTGTCTCTGGAGCTGGTCTAGTGACTATGTGGACAAAGCTGGGTGGCCTGATAATGTTCATCTGCACGTAGTAAATGGACTGGTGTAGATGGTGATTACACTAGCAGGGGAGAGCAAACAAGAACTTAAATGCTGAAAGAGGATTGCTGGAATCGGACTGAAGTCAGAGCTACATAAACGCAAGACTGTATATATTCCTTATCACTGTGGATCTCTTGGTCTTTACTGACATATAGTGACATACTCATCAAAGTGACACTTACCTTATACCTCATTTGTGTAAACCACACGTGACTGTATGACCTTCATGTCCATATGATGGAAACACAATACACTTAGCTTATATGATCACTATTCATGAATTGTTGGTATTTTCAAGAACCCATCATAAGACATCTGTAAAATATAACTACCATAGATAGAGACTCCCGGTATATATTTACGGAACCAACTAAAGTGTATTGATCTTCTGAATATACGCACCCGACCAAGACCCCAAAATGTAATATTTCGCTTTTTAACCATAGTTTTATTTGCATGACTAATAAATAATAGTTTTATAGTGTAGTGTCAATTTATTTATTTGTTCATTTCTATCCACTCTTGTTATCCACAATGATGTGTCCCTTCAACAATACAGGATTTTCTCCATGAGTGTGCCTTCCATATAAGTAGTACTTCTCCTTCTCTTCTATTATATACAATACATTACTACTGGAAGCCGCATCTCATGCTATCAGACTAACATATTAAATCATATCTTGAAAATATACATTAATTGGAAAGATTTTTTCTTGTGCGGGAAACCATATACATTACTTATCCTAAACAGCAAGACTGCAAACTGCTGGGAACCAGGTTGGCATCTGAAATACAACGTTGCACTGGCAACAGGTAAGGGCTCCAGGAAGTCCTTTTGTAGTTGTTGTTGATTCCTGATTGGAGACCGCAATCAGCTGGGCAGAAGCAGCACTCTGAGTTGCTGAGATGGATTAGGTGACTAAATCCAAGATGACAGCTCACATGGACTGGTTTTGGAGGGAATCTGAAATGGAAGCTGTTATCACCTGATTGGCTAAGAGGAATCATGTGACCGAATCCAAGATGGCTGCACCCATACTCTGATTCTGGAGGGATCTCTGGAGTGGAGACAGACTAGACAGCATCTTGCAGAGAAGAGAGGTGTGAAACCAGTAGAGCCTGAGGACCACAGGGACAATTTGGAAAGGTAGCGAAGGTGTGTGTGTGTGTTTAGTTATCATATAATTGGATTTATGGGCTCTTCTCTTAAACAAAGGCTATGAAAGTGTCCTATTTTTATTAATACATTACTATTCTATAGGCATATTAAATGGTTCTTATTGTTTTTTATTAAATATATATATATACCCAGACTCGTTTACCTATTAACAGCAGTCTTCCTCTTCTACATGACAGGCAGCATTTAGTGGCTCTTTGTGAGAATATCCTCCATTATCCCGAACAGCCTTCACAGCGAATCATTCTTTAGCCTCTAGCAGTCTGTTTCTGGCAGCTCCCCTTTTTCCCCCAAGAATTTTCTGGAGCCTTCTAGTAGATTCTGAGACTCTAGTGCGCAGCCAAGGTTGTAGTTTGCAGTTTGTCCACCCCAAAATGTCGGACTCAATTTGTATTGAATTTTCTAGAGGCAGACTGATAGATGGAGTTTTCTGAATGAGTGCATGCAGTAATATACCTGTGATTTGCAGGGTATTACACTGCCCCTTCCTGAATGGCATTAATGTTGAAATACTTAGGATTTTAAAAGAAGGAAATATATATTTTTTTGGGGTGTGCTGCTCTCCGTCATATAGCACCCTGGTTTTTCTTTACTAAAAAGTTGAGATGTCATTGATACTGACTCTTGCACTACTACCTTCAGATTAAAGCATTTTGATTTGAAAGGGAACAAACAATATTATTTTTTTTTCCACTGCTAGTTAACTAACATTAATATACTATTACAACCAGTAGCCAGTGCTGGTCTACCCTTCACTCTCTGACACCCAATTTATGAGCACACAATTCCAGCTGACTGATTTGTAAATAAAGTATTAAGATTGATGCAGTAAAATCAGTTATTTCAATATAAATGACCTCTTTCAACCTGTCCAACCCACTACAAGCGACTTTCTGAGCACAGGACTGCAGCAAACAATCTGACATTTTACCAGAATCTGTGTTGCCTTGTTTTTAAATCAGAGTTTGGTGTGATAAACTAAGTCATGAAACTAAACAATATGAACCAAAAAACTGCCAATGTGGCGCTTCACTAGGTATGCAGCCAGATATATATCACTGAAGATCCACTAATACTTCAAACATCAACATGTATAGCAAACAAACTGATACATACATATAGCACTGCCTTCACGCACACTTGGTGTATGCTTGTGGGTGGACATATACAAGAATGTCCTCTAGACGATTCTCTGAAATGTGGATTAATGCATACAAAAAACAATAATAGTGTAGTACATCAACATATCAATATAGTGAAGATAAAAGTAACAAAAGGTTTCCAGTTAACTCCCGTGCATACATATAATAATGTGCACCCGTGTTATCACTCAATGTAGAAACCCTGTCGGGTATGCGCTTACTAGAGCATAGATGTATATTCGCCCGTAGCAGAGGTAAAAGATGTAGACCCCATTCCAGCCTTTGCATCGGTATTCCGTGATCAAGGGAAAAAAATAGAAGACAATCTAGCGCATTATCTTTTTAATAAATATAAAAAATTAAAATCAACATGGGACTCGTTCCAGACATCAGCAACAGAATTGCGAGGTAAGTAGATGCACCAGTGTCCCTCGCCGCGAGCTGTTCCGTCCGTTCATGTCCAATGTTCACAATCCAATCTGGAAATGTATATATAATACCAACGCGTTTCGACTTGCAGATAAAGTCTTTCTCAAGGTAAAGTATAACCAGCCGTGTCCTCCTTTTTATATCCGTATCCGATGTAATAGTGTCCCCAAAGCGAGGCTTGGATGCTTCATACACGTAATAGTTCCGGTTTCCTTTTCCTCTCATAGCGAGGTATGGATACACTCAAAATTACTATAAACCTGCTGCATTGTGTGAACTAACTAATACAAAGTATTAACTGAACTACACACTAATGGCATGTATATCATCTTCCATAATAGCGGTTGCGATCCATAAAAGTTACTTTTGTCCTCTGAAAAAAACAGAAGAGAAGGAAACAGAAAATATAAAATATAAATGACTGCGGTGCATTCAATAAAAAATGCATGATATCATAATACCATACATAACTCCAAATGCATAATAAAAACTATTAATAATAAAAAAATATATCTTAAAGGGAAAACATCTATAGAAAACATTTTAGCTCAAATTCGGCATTATGCCCTTTGGGGATAAGAGTATCCAAATCATAGATCCATCTCATCTCTGACTTGGATAGCATAGAAATGGTGTTCTTATTTTTCCAACTTGCTTAAATTTTTTGTAACCCCCAGAAACCTGTAACATATTTGTCTGAACATGAATGATGAAGCTTAAAATGCTGGGACAATGTATGTGTTTCTAGGCCCCTTCGTATATTGTAAAAATGTTCACGTAATCTTATTTTAAGGGGGCGAGTTGTTCTCCCTATGTACACTTTCTCGCAGCTACATTTGATGGCATATACTACATTATTGGAATTATATGTTATAAACTGTTCTATATGAATCTCTTTGTTATTTAAAAATAAAGTAGACGTTTTGTTATGTTCCATTTTACAAGTTCTACATGCCACACATTGTGCGCACCTGTAGAAGCCCTTGGTTCTATTAAATGTTCTTTTATCTTCCGGCAGGTGGCTCCTAATGAATTTATCTTTTAAATTGGGAGCCTTCCTGTACACGAAAATGGGTTTGTCGGGAATCATATTCCCTATTGTTTCATCTTGTTTTAACAGATGCCAATATTTGTTAAATATCTTCTCTATTTGTCGATGATTTGAATTATAATTAGAAATATAAGCCCATTCACATTTGTGACTTTTTTTGTCTAGGCTCTTATTTTTTGGAATCAAAAGATCTTCCCTTTTCTTTTCCATCACTACCTTTTCTGCATTTTCCAAGGTTCCTTTCATATAACCCTTCCGACTGAAATTATCTTTCTTCTCTTTAATCTGTTCCTGAAATACAACTTTGTCCGTATAATTCAGTCTAACTCTTATCATTTGACTCAAGGGTACATTCTCAAGCCAAAAAGGTGTTGATTGCTGTTATAGTTGATATAGCTATTGATGTCTGTCGGTTTGTGGAAGTGTTTTTGTCTGTAAGGTATTTCCTTTAACATAAATGGTAATGTCGAGGAAATTGACACTAACCTTACTCCATTGAAATGTTAGTTCAATGTTACATTCATTGTTGTTTAAATGACTAAAAAACCTCTGTAAGTCCATTTCTGAACCTCTCCAAACAAAAAAGACATCCTCTATGTATCGGCGCCATGACACCAGGTCCGCCCCAAAACCATGCCCTGACCAAAAAAACTCATCCTCCCACTTGGCCATGAAGATGTTGGCATAGCTTGGGGCGAACCTGGTGCCCATCGCATTTCCGACACATTGCAGATAGTAATCATCTTGGAATCTAAAGTAGTTGTGTAACAACACAAATTCTATTCCTTCCATGATGAATCCATTCACTTCCTCCGTAAATGATGTTCCAGACATACTATGTTTGACTGATTCCAACCCTATATTGTGTGCAATTATAGTATATAGGGATTTGACGTCCGCTGTGACAAGAGTCATATTCTCATCCCAGACTATTTCTGATAGAGAACTCAAAAAGCTAGTGGTGTCCTTAAGGTAGGACCTAGCTTTTTGTGCCAGTGGTTGCAAGTAATGGTCAAGGACTTCTGACAAGTTAATGGTAACCGACCCTGACCCTGAAACAATGGGCCTACCAGGAGGATTCTCCCTGTCCTTGTGTATTTTAGGGAGCACATACAATACTGGAGTTCTAGGATACTGGATGAATATATAATTAGTTGTTTCTTCATCTACAGCCCCCATGATCTTATATTTTTCTAGAAGAACTTTTAGATCCTTACTAATTTGTTCTAGGGGATCCTTTTTCAATTTTCTATATGTGTCATTCATATGGGGCTGTCTTTGAACTTCTTGTATGTACTTATCCCTATCCATTATAACCTCCCCACCGCCCTTGTCGGCGGGTTTAATAACTATCTGGTGGTTATCCCTCAGAGTTTTGATTGCTTTCTATAGATGTTTTCCCTTTAAGATATATTTTTTTATTATTTAAAGTTTTTATTATGCATTTGGAGCTATGTATGGCATTGTGATATCATGCGTTTTTTATTGAATGCACTGCCATCATTTATATTTTATATTTTCTGTTTCCTTCTCTTCCGTTTTTTTCTGAGGACAAAAGTAACTTTTATGGATCGCAACCGCTATTATGGAAGATGGTATACATGCCATTAGTGTGTAGTTCAGTTAATACTTTGTATTAGTTAGTTCACACAATGCAGTAGATTTATAGTAATTTAGAGTGTATCCATGTCTCGATATGAGAGGAAAAGGAAACCGGAACTATTACGGGTATGAAGCATCCAAGCCTCGCTTTGGGGACACTATTACATCGGATACGGATATAAAAAGGAGGACACGGCTGGTTATACTTTACCTTGAGAAAGACTTTATCTGCAAGTCGAAACGCGTTGGTATTATATATACATTTCCAGATTGGATTGTGAACATTGGACACGAACGGACGGAACAGCTCGCGATGAGGAACACTGGTGCATGTACTTACCCCGCAATTCTGTTGCTGATGTCTGGTACAAATCCCATGTTGATGTAAATTTTTTATATATATTAAAAAGATAATGCACTAGATTGTCTTCTATTTTTTTCCCTTGATCACGGAATACCGATGTTAAGGCTGGAATCGGGTCTACATCTTTTACTTCTGCTATGGGCGAATATACATCTATGCTCTAATAAGCGCATACCTGACAGGGTTTCCACATTGAGGGATAACACGGGTGCACATGATTATATGTATGCACGGGAGTTAACTAGAAACCTTTTCTTACTTTTATCTTCGCTATATTGATATGTTGATGTACTACACTATTATTGTTTTTTTGTATGCATTACTCCACATTTCAGAGAATCGTCTAGAGGACATTCTTGTATATGTCCACCCACAAGCATACACCAAGTGTGCGTGAAGGCAGCGCTATATGTATGTATCCATTTGTTTGCTATAAGTCACAAATCTGCTCGACTTGGTTCCCTAAAATTCGGATCTGTCTGATATTTCTGAATCTGAACTGCTTATGTCTAGTTTAAATATATTTTAGAAAGCTAATTTTAATGTAAACGCCAAAAATTATCCTGAAACGCAAATGTCAAACCTCAAACACTACTAAATGGTAATCCCATGATAGTGCGACAAATTTGTCTTTATAGTTCAGTATTAATTGCTTCACACTTTTTTCTCAAGAGTATGAAAATAACAAAGATGTGAATCATCTTAATTTGCTGCAATAGGTAACAACAAAAACGCTCATTCACGTAAGCAGGCAATAAAACTGTCACATAGTTATTAATTATGACAACATTTAAATCCCATTGATGTTGCAACAACATGTCATATGCCTTTGTGAACTAATTTACATTGGAAAATGTCATAACTTATCGGCTAGATTGTAGGACTATAAAAAAAATTAATGAACACATGAGTTCTATCATAATCCTATCCTCCTTTAACTCTGTCTTCCCCCTCTGGTGGAGATGAATCTGGCTGCCACTGCAAGATAGTCTCTCAGCTGGAACACATTTGTGTTTCAGAACTCAAGCTTGTTCCTGGGCAGGGGGTGGTGTGAGCAAATCATTCAGTAATTTCAATAGTCATGTGAAAACAGACCTACAATTCTAAACATGGAGGGGACAGTTCATACAGAGAGACGCACACACATGGGAGATAGAATACACAGGGCGATATACATAGCAGAGACAAATGTCTTACAGGAACAAACAGTGTCTTTGTATAGATGTAAGCTGATTGCTCATATAGCTCTTGTATGAGCTGTTTAGTTACATACTATTCTTCTATAAATGGTTTTCATTGAGTCATATGGAGTATTTTAATTTGCTTGAAGACAATAGTGATGTAAGTGCAATGCATGTATCAAGCAGCAGAGCTGGATTAAGGGTTTGGGGGGCTAGGGCACTTAAGAAACGGGGGGGCCTAGGGTCTATAATTAAGAGCATAGTGTCCAAATATAACAGTGCCAAAGTAACATTTGCACCAATACCCTCTGATTGGTTTTTCAACAAATCATAAATTGTGAATCACGTAAGCTGCTTTGAAGCTTGCTATTGTTAAATATGATTTTTTGTTAAGGCGTCATAAAGCCTTTGTTCAGCCATTTATTGTAACTTGCATAGAAATATTATTTGCTAAAAGAGATTATTAATTTTTCTGCTGATATGCAGTTTTAACAAGATGTAAGCCCATGGCCTTGAGGTTAAGCTGACATAGAGAACTCCTGAAGAATGTTTCAAGATATGAGAACAATACATAGCTTCATGTTCAGCTCAAAGTGTGGGAGCTGTGCCCTTGATATTGGACATGGCATACAGGAGATGAACCTTCAGCTCCCCTTGAGATAAAAATAATAGGCTCATCTGTCCTTAGAAGGGGGAGAAAGTAAACACCTCAAGAATACGTGAGATAGTTAATTAGCAGTGCTTCTATAGACTTAGTATGCTTATGATGTAGGATTCATTTATTTAGTAGGCTATAAAATTTTGTATCTTTGTATCAATAAATCAGAGAATATTCCTTGTATACAGAACTTGGTCTGTGTCAATTCTCTCCTGCTGATTGAAGCGCTTCCAGATATACTTGACACCACAGGCAAACTTGGATCAGAGTTTTAGATCTAACACTATCAATATACAGAGTTCTTCACAGCCTATTTTCTGTACCATTATAGTAGATGAAATATGCCATTTAGTCTGTAAGTAAATAATTTCCCATCAAGCAGTTTCCCAGCCATTTCCCATTAATCCCTTGTGAAAAAACAAAGTACTCCTAAAGATGGTACAATCTGACCCTAATACTATCCATTACCATCAATGTACTATGCGGACCTTTCTCAAGGTCCTTGAGTGCACCAGACACCACACAGAAGCTTTAAATGGCATAAAACCTAGGGGATCAAACCTTAATAATGTTATTTATGTGGTAACCACTGCAAAATTACTTGTGTCCAAATAATTCAATGTTTGTCATTTTTTTTGCCTTGTTGGGACTGTACATGTTAAGGAGTGAGACATGCAAACACTGAATGGCCCTAAGTTTCATTCTGCCATCACCAAAAATCCTTCAGACTGTGTTGTGCAGTTCTCTTGGAAACAGGATCTGCACTGTGCTCTAAAGCCGCATCCACCAATTACTACACTGGAAAACTATGTGCTGAGCTGGCAATACAGGCCCACAGGAAGGAGAAAATGTCAGTCAGAGAAGCATATTATTAAGTCACATTGGTCAAAAAAAGCAATGGAAGAAGTAAAAGTATGGTATACCTCTGTATACCAAACCACTTCGACCACTGTGTGTGGTATATACACTGATATAGATATATTTATATATAGATATATATAGTCACACCTGAGGATCTGTCTGTACCCAGACTGGGTTGTGTCTCTGGAGCTGGTCTAGTGACTACGTGGACAAAGCTGGGTGGCCTGATAATGTTCCTCTGCATGTAGTGAATGGACTGGTGCAGATGGTGATTACACTAGCAGGGGAGAGCAAACAGGAACTGGAATGCTGGAAGAGGATTGCTGAAATCTGACTGGAGTCAGAGCTCAATAAACAGCAAGACTGCAAACTGCCGGTAACCAGGTTGGCATCTGAAATACAATGTTGCACTGACAACAGGTAAGGGCTCCAGTAAGTCCTTTTGTAGTGTTGTTGATTCCTGATTGGAGACAGCAATCAGCTGGGTAGAAGCAGCACTCTTATTTGCTGAGATGGACCAGGTCACTATATCTAAGATGGCAGCTCCCATGGACTGGTTTTGGAGGGACTCTGAAATGGAGGCTGTTATCACCTCATTGGCTAAGAGGAATCATGTGCATTTCGGTATGATTGATACATTTTGACATGCAATAGGAGGTGGTGTAGATTTTTTTCCCAAGTTTGGGGTGGAAAGCTGAAATGGAGATTTGTTTCCCAGTGCAGTTGGGAAGTGGTCTTGTGGGTCAGAGTCATAGAGTGGATATACTGATCCCAAAAATTGATCATGTCCTTAGCGACTCCTTTTGTCTACCTATGTATCAGTTGGGCAGGGGGCATGCAGAGTCTTAGCCGTAGCCTTGATCCAGTGCCTTTTTTGGATGTATTTATATGTATCTTTGAGTGGAAATGTAAAGTGGTCCTGTAGGAGAGAAAAATGGAGATGAAGATCTTGGGCAAAGAGGACAGAGCTTGATGGGACAAGTTACAAGTAGGGAGTACCCATTCTTTTTGCAACCCAATCAGCCTAACCCAGGTGTGCATAACGTCTGAAACGGAGAGGAGTCAATGAGTAGATTGAGGGTGTATGCCCTTCGAAATCTAGAGCAGATCAGCTAGGGGAAAGTCCGAGTATATGGTCCTTTCAAGATCCACCCAGGGTTTAGTGGTGGGGAAAAAAGACAATCACGAGGATCTGTCAATATACAACCTTTCAGATATTGTACCAAATTTGAAAGCGTTAAACCACCACTGTGTTTGGGGAGGGTCATGCTTTTCTAACATAGAAGGGGACGTTTCTTTTTCCATACTTAGGACATCATCACATTGTAGAACAGATGCATATATCGTTTGGAGACAATGTATGGGATGGTGCAGAAAAGGTGCACTAGTGAAAGTAATATAATCTTAAAAGCCGCTAGACTGCCCAGCCATGAGACCATGAGACCTTGTAGCTAATCCAGTTCTTGGCCAAAGTAGAAAGACTGCAAAATAGAGGGGAGAAGTAAACTTTGAAAATATTAGTAAGACAAGAGGGGATATGAATACCTAAATAAGGAAGAGTCCTGCACCCGACAAAATAATTTTTTTTATGCAGGCTCAAAAGGGAGGGTAAGGAAATTTTAATGACAAGGGCCTCCGATTTGTTAGTGTTTAATTTGTAGAAAGAGGTTGCACTATATCAGTCCAAGATATCTCATAATGCTAACACTGATGTCTCCGGTGTATTCAGAAACAACACATCATCTGCAATAAGACATCGTTTATGCTGGGTCGAATGAAAGGCAATCCCAGGAAAACTAGAAAATTTTCTGCCCATCTGGTTCAAGGGCTCGATTATCAGAGAAAACATAAAGGGAGACAGGCAACAGGGAACAGAGAAAGCTGTTACTAAAGACCCTAGCGGAAGGTCCCTGGTACAAGGCCAATATGAAATGTAGAATATCACCATGAAAACCAAATTTAGCCAAAACTTCCCACATATAGTGCCAGTGGAGCCTGTCAAAGACTTTCTCTAATTCTACAGAAAGCAGAATAAGCTCTTTCTGGGTCTCGGAAAGGAGGTCGACAATATTCAGAATACGACGAGTGTTATCAGATGCCTGAAGGCCTAGTATGAAGCCTATTTGATCCGGATAGCTCAAGTTCTGGAGAACTGGATTCAGACAATTGGCAGTCAACTTCGCAATGATCTTTAAATCCATGTTTAACAAAGCTATAGGCCTGTAGTTCTTCAATCAGAGTGATCTTAGCCAGGCTTCGGGATCATAATAATTTTTGCTTCCAGCATTTCAGTCGGAAAGTTGTCGCCACTCTATTATTGTTGTAAAATTTAGTTACAATAAGAAAAAGTGGCTATGTCACAGACAGAATGATAATGGAGCCAATATATTGTATTGTCCGATAGAATACTATCAATCCTCAATTATGAGTTATGAACCATAGGATAATAGGTATACTCACTGGCACTGGGAGAATGGACACTTCACACATCATATAAGTCTTGTCCCGCCAACAATTTGTGAAACGCGAGTGAGGGATGGAAGTAACAGTATTACTATACGAAGGACACAGGATTTTTCTGTTTTAGGGTCTAAAGTTAAGATGAATTCGCCCAGCATAACCAGATGGCCCTTTTGCACCTTGTGAACCTCCTCGCACAATTATTTGAGGAAGGGAATCTGTTGAGAATTATTGCCATAGAGAGAAACTATTGTCACATCTTTATGCTCTAGGGTTCCCACAAAGATCAGGAAGTGGCCAGCCTTGTCTTCATTCTTCACCAGAAGATAAAAAAGTGATGTGATCGCTAAGCAAAACAGCCACCCTATTCATTTTAAACGGACCATTTGCAGTATAACACATAAGGAATATGGAATCACAGAATGAATGGGTGGGTCAAGTCTGTTTCCTGTATGGCAATTAATTCAGCTTCTGTGGAAGGTGGTAAGAGCTAGCTGGCAATTCCTGGGGTAGTTCAGATCCCTTATCTTCAAAGTAAAGAATTGAATTATCACTTAAGTACCAGAGAGGAGGGGCAGCAAAGTACAAGCATTGTATCCATGATATACATCACCAGAGAAACTGTGAGGGGGGGAAGGAGATGTGGCCAGGGAGAGAAGTAGCCTGAGAAATGAGGCCAGAGTATTTGCTGCAGAAGAAAGTGTGGCAAAATAGTTAACAGGAGGGGGCTGGTGGCGACACAGAGCACCACCCATGCAACAAGAAGATTGATAGGACAGTGAGCACAACATGGTACAAAAATACAAACCGTCCAGCCTGCACAAAAGATATGAGTGCGTAAATCTTACCAAGATACCAGCAAGCATAATAAAACAATTGGAACTTCCCAGTGTGGCATGGGAACAAGACAGAGGCAGGGTTGTCAGCACCTTGCCAGCCAAAGGGGAAAAGGCAAAGTCCCTCACAGGTGCAAAGAGACGGACATAGACCAAGGTCAAACATACAGATGAGGCAATGATTTGAGTGTAGCGGCGCAAAAAAGCGAACCACTGAAATGAATTGCGTCATGGGTAGGGCAGAAATAGAATATGTCGAACTACCTAGTAAAAACAGAAATTAATAACACCAATCAAGTTATGGACAGGAGCAAGAATAGTAGAGCTTCTGGGTCTTCCCAATGTCACACAGGGGTAAATCTGAGACAAAGGCTCGTCAACACATTGCTGACATATGAGAGGGGGGTAAGTCCTCACAGGTGGGCAAAGCCATGCACAAACCATGACAAAAAGTATTGATAGAAGCAAGGAGATGAGCATATTGACACCGGAATAGAATATCGCTCAATGAAATTACAATATGGCTGGAGTGCAAATCAAACATGTGAAACTACATGGTCTAAAAGATGCCATGAATACTTCTCAAATTGTATACAGGAACAAGAGCAAGGACTGGAGAAATGTATGGAGAGAAGAGAGCCGTACCTGAAATAACTCCAGGATCATAGAGTCAACCTTGATAGACAAAATAACATAGGTTGTCATAGTGGGCCAGTAGTTTAATGGGGAATCCCCACCAGCAACAGATGGTGTTTGCCTGTAAAGCTGCTACGATCAGTTGCAGGGTACACCTCTTTTTGACAGTAGGAGAAAGGTCCTGGAAGAGTTGAAGATAATCAAGGGTGTCCACATTTTTGGAGTTTTGTACAGTCCAAATGATGAATGCGGTCGATGAGGAGATCTTCATCATCCACAAAGGGCAATAGTCCTACATGTCGGGGTCACACACGGATTCTGAGATTCCCCGGATTTTGATATTGTTCCTGCATCATTATCATCATCATCAAACAACCTATTGGATCCTCTTCAGTCAGGCTTTCACGCTCAACACTCCACAGAGATTGCGCTGACCAAGGTTGTCAATGATTTGATCACAGCAAAAAATAATAACCATTACTCTCTTATAATTCTCCTAAATCTCTCTGCTGCATTTGACACTGTTGACCACTCTCTCCTCATACAAACGCTACAATCCCTAGGTCTTGAAGGCACTGTCCTATCCTGGTTCTCATCCTACCTATTTAATCGCTCTTTCAGTGTGAATTTCTCTGGATCCACCTCTGTTCCGCTTCCTTAATCAGTTGGAGTACCACAAGGCTCAGTCCTAGGTCCTCTGCTATCCTCTATCTACACCACTTCTCTTGGAAAACTAATAAGCTCCTTTGGATTTCAGTATCATCTCTATGCGGATGATACACAAATCTATCTATCCTCTCCTAATCTTTCACCATCTGTGTTGTCTCACGTTACTGACTGTCTCTCTGCCATTTCATCTTGGATTTCTGCTCGCCAACTCAAACTCAATCTTTCAAAAACTGAATTAATAATATTCCCACCCAAAAACAGAAGCTTCCTGCCTGACATTTCTATTTCTGTTGATAAAATGACCATAAATCCCACCCTGCAAGCTCGTTGCCTAGGTGTAATCCTTGACTCACAACTGTCATTTATTCCCCACATCAACTCTATATCTAAATCATGTTACATACACCTAAAGAACATTTCTAGAATACGCACATATCTGACACAAGACACCGCAAAAACATTAATTCATGCACTCATCATCTCCTGCATCGACTATTGCAATTCCCTCCTTACTGATCTTCCCAAAGTCTGACTTGAACCCCTACAATCTATTTTGCAAGCAGCGGCTCGATTGATTTTCCTTGCAAACCGTTATTCCTCTGCTGAGCCACTCTATCAGTCTCTACATTGGCTGCCTGTATTTCAACGAATCCAATATAAAATTCTTCTACTAACATATAAGGCCATCAACAAAATTGCACCGACATACATTTCCTCACTCAAAATATCTCCCAACTCGACACCTCCATTCTGCACAAGATCTACATCTCTCTTCTACTCTCATCACATCCTCCCATTCTCGGTTACAGGATTTTTTCCGGGCTGTACCCACTTTGTAGAATTCCCTCCCTCGCACAGTAAGACTTTCCTCTAGTCTTCAAACCTTCAAGCGTTCACTGAAAACCCACCTCTTCAGACAAGGTTATGATATTCCTCAACCACCATCTTAATTTCCCTAGATTACCTATTACCATCCTCTACACAGCTAACGCAAGACAACAACCCTCTGCCACACACACAGCCCACTCAATACTTTTACCTTTGCATTCTAGCTGGTTCATTGTGCAATATGATGTAGCACATGCCCTTGTGTTTCTAACTCCCATTGTCCTATAGATTGTAAGCTTGCGAGCAGTTCTCTTACCTCTCTGTCTGTATGTATTACCCAGTATTGTTTTATCAATGTTTGTTCTGAATTGTAAAGCGCTACGGAATTTGCTGGCACTATATAAATAAATGTTGATGATGACGATGATTACAAACAATAAAAAAGTACATTGAAAAGATAAAAACTAGATTTGCTGAATTTATTGACTGGGCATCAGAGGAGCTTGAGAAGTGAAGGTCCACACAAAATATTGTCATACAGATGTTCTTTCTAGCCAAAAAAGTAAGAGTAAGGCAAAGAAAAATGATGCCTGGAAAAACTGTACCTGAAGAACCAATTGCTGATACATTTAAAGACTTTGAAGTAGTTATGCATAACAGAATACTAGACACAACCATAGAATGTCTAAAAGCAAGATTTAAGAAGTTTTAACCTGATTGTCTTCTGTACAATTTGGAAAGATAAAGACCTCATTGCCTCCTAATGCACTTCAAAAGCTGAGCGAAGTGCTTGTTAAAAACAAAGCCATGAATAAAGAATGGTACCAAAACATCCTGCAAGAGCAATTGCTGCCAATTATCCAAGAACAGTTTGGTAATGAACAATGCCTTTTCCAGCATGATGGAGCACCTTGCCATAAGGCAAAAGTGATAAGTAAGTGGCTTGGGGATCAAACCATATAAATTTTGGGTCCATGGCCAGAAAACTCCCCAGTCCATAATTCCATTGAGACGTTGTGGTCAATCCTCAAGAGGCGGGTGGACAAACAAAAACCCACAAATTCTGACAAACTCCAAGCATTGATTAGGCAAGAATGGGCGGCCATCAGTCAGTATGTGGCCCAGTAGTTGATTGATAGCACGCCAGGGCGAATTGTAGAGGTCTTAAAAAAGAAGGGTCAACACTGCAAATATTGACTATTTGCATAAACTTAATATAATTGTCAATAAAAGCCTTTGACACTTATGAAATGCTTGTATCTTTACTTCAGTGTACCATAGCAACATCTGACAAAAAGGTCTAAAAACACTGAAGCAGCAATCTTTATGAAAAAAAGTTAAAAATTTAATAATAAACCACAAATAAAACATTTTAACCAATAAATTATAACACTCATACATCACATATGAAGCATATTAATCATGAAGCAAACTTAATTTGTAAAGCTGGCTCCGTCCAACAGCGCGTTTAGCAACTGCTTACTTAGTAATCCGGAAACTGGGACCAGAATTCCTGGTGCAACATAGAAGTATCTCTCTCTCTTGTTAATGTTGGTATTCAGGTGGCCACCCTGTCGAAATTGCTAATGCTCTGGACGACTCATTATAGAGATCAGAGTCAAAGGGGCATATTTAACAATTGACGGTATTGCACTATCGTGCACTTACCGTGTAAATAGGTAATGGAAGTCTCAAATTGACATTTATGAAAGGCCCATCGCACTGTTCAATCTCGAAAACCAGTCCTTTTCTCTCTACTTCGTTTTTGCCAGCAGTCACCATACAACAGTATGGTGACTGCTCGGGTCCGGCATTTAACAAGCTCCGAAAAAATATATTTTTCGGGAACTTGTTATGTAAATGTACACCAGCTGAAGCTGGCGTACATTATAGGAACTGTTGCTGAAGCTTTTCTTCTTCGTTATGTCCAGCTCTGCTCCGGAGAGCAGAGCTGGACAGCGCATGTGTGGAGGGATCACATGATCCCTCCCTGTCACTCAGCGCACTCTCTCTGCAACTATCGTTGCAGAGACAGAGCAGGGACTTTGTGCGCATGTGCAGTGCACATGCGCAATTGAATGAAGAAGAGGAAGGAAGAGGAGATCCGAGACAGCGCATCCGAAGAGGGAGGTAAGTGTGATTTTTTCTATCACAGAAACAGCAGTTTATCGGAACTGCTGTTTCTGTGACCCCTTTTTAATAAATTTGAGAAATAGTTCAATCCTTATCCTTGCGATAAGGATTGATAACTATTTCTCACTTTTGCCGATTAAAGATAAATGTGCCCCAAAGATATTAACCTGAAATACCGATAATATTCAGCTCCGGTATCCAAAATCAACTTCTCCCTTTTCACATGTAAGGGGTGGGGTTATGGATGGGGGCCTGGGACGGGGAAGGAACTCTCACTTACCCTACGCACCACGCCGATCTCTGGTCGTCTTTGAGAGCATCTCCCCTCTCCTAAACCCCTTCAATTTCTGTGTGCGCCATGGGGACTGCCCTGACTAGAGCACTAGGCAGTCTTCTGAGGGAATGGCCACGCCCCCTTTTGATGTGGCAATGCCCCCTGCCACCTACCAGGAACAGATATGTTGGGAGGTATGCTTTAATAAAAGTGTTTGATATATGTAATTATGACGTGGGTTTTAGCCACCTTCCTATTCAGTCAAATTCATCACACAGTAATGGATTACTGGAACTTTATTTCTGTTTGTACCTTTACTGTCCTTTTGAAATTGATTACCATTTGGGGAAAAATTGTTAGATTCCAATTACTAGTGTTTACTCGGTAATAGATATAACTAGAAATTCACTCACTATTAAAGATAATAAACACCTAATGGTTATATACTAATTATACTAGATAATGCTTCAGCAATATATTAAGCAGATCTATAATTATGTTGTATACTGTTTTAATTGTCATTGTATATTTCCCTTTAAAAGAGTGTGTGATCGATTTTAGTTGAATCTGAAGTTCCAAATACAACAACAATGGATACATGGAACATTTCGTTTTTTTTCTGAGTGTAGCTTTTGCCTTATCTCACAACACTTGGCAATGCTAGCAAATACATTGTGCTGCTGTGATATATTGGAAAACATGTTAACAAAACATTTTAGAGATTGCATTATTTCACAGAATCACAAAGTACTAAACAGAGCTATTATTTAACTGTCATTGTTACACTTTCTCACATTTGTGTATAGAACAGTCTACCTGTCTATAGTTAAAATGAAATGTTGAACATGGATAATTTTCTTAACATAAATCGATATATAGTTTACATACCCTACCCATCTCGCCTATATCATATATATGTTGCACACCCTTAATTTATAATGTATAAGCAATTATTACAGTACACACATACACCTGTATTTCCTATGATTTACATACTGTGAATGTTACTCAGCTATATCATATATTATATTCTCAAATTATATAATGGATTGTACATTATATAAATATATATTATACATCCCAACTATAGCCTCTATTTATATATTTATCCACCTTAATTATATATACTGTATGATCCCCAAATAATGTAATGTAAATTATATAATATGCATATTATATACAGTACACACCCATTATATCCTATATTTATGCATTAACAAATCCCATAATTTTATACTAACTGAAGTTACCAGTAGTTCATTTATAAAACACGCTATCCCACTGTCATTTAGAAGTTGTAAAGAATATTTAAGTTATAGCTATATTATTATAATTTGTCCTTCATATCAGAATGGTATTTGTTGTATGCTAACTGTGTTTTATGATGTAAACACAATATAATTGTACATATTATTGCTGATTGCTGTATTGTATTCTTTTTTCTTTAATTTTGTTTGTCATTTATCCATCTTTTATTCCCATCCCTCAATTATCTGCTCTATTTGCTTCTTTATCTTATTCCCTTGTCACATATTCACTAACCACTTTCAAAGCTTACAATGTTTACTAAGCTGTTCTTACTTTCCTTCCATGGCATTATATTTCAAACCTTTACATCCCTTTATCTATATTGCCCCCACACTGCTCCATTCCCCACTTATTCACACATATGAAATATTTTCCTATCTTAAATGCTTTCCTTTTATTAGATGGTGATAAATCACCAAATCCAAGTCACCCCCTCCTCACGCACTTTGCTGGTTAATATACTTCTGATTTGAAACACTACATGTGCAGTATGGGCCCCTGCACTCTCTAGGCCCTACCTCCACCTGTTGGAGGCCACATTCTCTCATACAGTCTTTACTGTTGCAGCTGGGAGCCCTGGAATAGAATCCTTTGTGTTCATAGCTCTAATAAGCTTGTAGATAGTATTTATGTAGATATGTCTGGCTTAACTCCCTTCAGTTAGTGCTGCCCCCCAAATATGGCAATATCCAGGTAAAGGTGTCTATCTCCCACCTTTTAGGCACTTCTCATACATAACTGCCCACTCTGAAGACTTCCATGACACTCTTTCTCCTTCCTAGAATACCTGTGTCATCTGACGGTCAGACAGGGACATGTGGCGATAGCAAAATCTCCAGAAAAAGAGTTCTATTTCTCACCCTTCTCCAGGTTTTCCACCTTGACACAGAAGATGATGTGTCTGGATTTTTCCTTGAAGTGCATTTTCAGGCTCCCCTTGTTCTCCTCCAGATCATTTGTCAAATCCCAACCACACACATGGAGGTCTTACAGGGACTGCAGTTGTCTTTGAAGCATTCTAAAGTTCCTCTTTTTTCCACTTGCCTGTTGTCCGTATGCCTAAACGGGACTGCAAATTTTGACCTTACATATTCCCACCATTCAAATACAATCTCATACAATCAAAATAACATAATTTTTCCATGTGATGTAGGTACTCCTCAGCATCTCAGCACCTCCTCCCTTTCCAACAAAGCACAACTCAACTTCCAGGAGCCCAGGCCGGGAGGAAAACAATTGCCTAGGGTCCCCTGAAAGAGAATGGCCCTGTGGTCTGAGAAGATGATGGTAACCATGGAATGTCTATTCTGCTTCACTGTCCCAGGCATACACACTAATGTCACGCCCATCAAAGTCTAGATTGCTTTCTCTATTTGGTTGAGAAAACATTTCTAAATTTATTCTCTTTACATTAGTAAAGTGTTTTTATATTAACAATTTTTATTCTTTCTATCAAGATCTCTAGACCATGAGACACAGTCACCAAAGATGGGAATATCTAGTGTATTTTGTTTTTTTATTTAAATACACATATTAATTACAAAATGTACTGTGATTGAGTTTACATCCCAGGTATACAAAAAAAGATTTGAGAAATCAATATATTTCATCACTGTTCTGTAAATTAAGTTGTAGCTTGAACCAAAAGTTTTAACATATTTACATATTTATTAATAGTGTTTATTTTACTATAGCTCTTGCTAAAATAGGCATTCATTTTTCTTTAAGTCTTGACAGTGTTTTTTTTTTTTCCAATAAACCCTATTAATATATTTTAATAGCTAAAGTACCATAATTAACAACTGTATTTCAGAATATTGTGAATTATGCTACAGTAGGTAAATGTGATTTTATAAGTATGTGAATATTATTTTTGTCATTACATTTTCTCCACAGTAAAATGGATCACACCTTCTTAATCAATGTTGCATTTTTTGTGGGCTTGTCTTATTAATACATCCTGATATTTCACATCAATGTTAGATTAAGGCGTTTCGTTATTTCATATAATTGTGTTATTAAATGAAATCAATGTTTTGTGGTTTGCTATTTAATTTTCACATATTTATAAATAGTGAATTGTCTCCACTATGCAATAATTCCATGATTATTTCAATGTTAATTGAATCCTAACTTTGAAGTAATGTTTTCTGGTGAAAGTTAATCCCTTCTCTAGTCCCATACTTTACCTTGCATAGTTGCATGATGGCATACATGGTTTACTAAAAAAACACAGTTGTCAGGTGACAGAGGGTAATTGGGCAGAGCGCAAAACATGTCATCATTCATTCTCAATCAAGCAGGGCAGCACTGTGGCTAAGTGGTTAGCACTTCTGCCTTACAGCACTGGGGTCATGAGTTCAATTGCCGACCATGGCTTTATCTGTGAGGAGTTTGTGTTCTTCCCATGTTTGCGTGGGTTTTTGCACGGGTGCTCCGGTTTCCTCCCACACTCCAAAAACATACTGGTAGGTTAATTGGTTTCTAACAAATTGATCCTAGTCTGTTTTTCTGTGTGTGTGGGTGTTGGGGAATTTAGACTGTAAGCCCCAATGAGGCAGGGACTGATGTGAGTGAGTTCTCTGTACAGCGCTGCGGAATTAGTGGCGCTATATAAATTGATGATGGTTATAGGTACACTATTGCTGTTCTTGTAATAGCAATGTTTTACAACTCAAATTAATCATAATAAGGGCAAAAATAGTCCCCGTTACATCTTATTTGAATATTATTCATTGAATATATGAATATTTCACTAACCATTTTAAATTATAAAGTATAAAGTTAGAACACCTGGAAAACAGTTTTATTAAAACATTA
Organism: Mixophyes fleayi; assembly: GCF_038048845.1. Lineage (NCBI taxonomy): Eukaryota > Metazoa > Chordata > Amphibia > Anura > Limnodynastidae > Mixophyes > Mixophyes fleayi. The sequence goes on from NC_134404.1 coordinate 120,340,299, forward strand.
TTACCTTGCTAAGCATAATGCATTTTGTTCAAAACATCAGGTGACACAAAATTAGTGTTATGCTCTAGTTAACCTAATATTAAATGTATGATATTAATTTCAAAACTATGCCTAAGTGGAATTGTTTTAAAGACTTGTGGTTTAATTGTTGTTAATTGTAGGAGATGAAAAGCATCGATCCAAAATGTAATTTTCCATATAATTTAAATTTGTAATACAAAATGTGTAGAGGTTTGCTCTTGTGTACAAATAATCACCTTGCTATTTTTGAGGTCTTATCAACCATTTAATTTAAAGAGATCCTTGGTCATCTTGTTTAATTGAACATTGATAACTAGAATGCACCCTTTATTAGCCTTATTCTAAAACACTGGATAGATCTTGTTCATGATGGGACATGAATGGTTTATGTATACTAGTTGTAATTCGACTACTAAATATGAAAAGATTTGGTACAGAAGGAGAAATTCTCCTCTTGTTTGCGAGGGAGCTACAGGAAGTGGATCTCTCCTAGATACTATGCCCTGGACAGACACCTAGCCACTATTTTTTTTTTTTATATAATATTTTTTTTTTTTAACAGAAATATTATAAGCTGTTGAATGAAATATGTTATGAAGATGACTACTTTTGATAACCAAGGGCAATTTATATGAAATGTATTATTATTTATTATGACAATTTCCTCATTCTTATAATACATACAGTGTTTGACTCCTATTGTTTTCTAATTTACATGGTACTTAAATATTGTGTTTGATTTTATGACACTGTTATTATCCGTGTGTGGGTATAGTTTTAGTATATTATTAAGTTGCAATGAGATGTATAATATCACAAAATTTAAATAAAAAATAATAACAATAATACTCAGAGCCTCCTCTGTCCCCTGCTCCACAGCGGGTGCTCCCATCTTGCATCACACAGAAGCTGACAGCTGCGGCTCCCTCCTGGCTCAGCGCCCATAACAGCACCATAATCAGGTATGTATACATTTTCTTATGTGCAATGTATTTTTCATTACTACTACTGCACTACTATATGGCATAATATGATTTGAGGGCACTACTGTATGGCATCATTTGAACATGTTGGCACTACTGTGGCATAATTTGAACCTGGGGGCACTACTGTGTGACATAATTTGAACATGTGGGCACTGCTGTGTGGCATAATTTGAACCTGGGGGCACTACAGTAAGACATATCAATTGGGGGCACTATTGTGTGACATAATATGAACTGGGAGCACTAATATGAACTTCTACCAAAGGGGTGTGGCCTAGTGCTTTTTCACGCACAAGTCTTTCTCATTGTAGACTAATGAGGGGGCCCCAAGAAGTTGCTGTACCAAGGCCCAAAATTCTTCTTGGAGGCCCTGCCTGGGAATCAAGGGGGCAGATGTCTCCAGGTAAATAATCTATAATGTGGGGGGGGGGGGGTGATGCTGGTTGCTGTAATGTGGGGGGGTTATGCTGGTTGCTGAAACATGGGGGGGAGTGATGCTGGTTGCTGTAATGTGAGGGGGTGATGCTGGTTGCTGTAGCATGGGGGGGTGATGCTGGTTGCTGTAGCGTGGGGGAGTGATGCTGGTTGCTGTAGCGTGGAGGGGGGGTGATGCTGGTTGCTGTAACGAGGAGGGGGGGGGAAGGTGATGCCAGTTGCTGTTAAGTGATGGCGGTGATGCTGGTTGTTGTAACGTGGTTGGGGGTGATGCTGGTTTCTGTAGCATGGGGGGTTAATGCTGGTTGCTCTAATGTGGGGGTAATGCTGATTGCTGTAATGTGCAGGGTATTGATGTAGTATAATAGTGTGTGTTATGTATTTTCCTGGTGCTTCAGGTGCTTTGCAGAACAAGGGAAATGATCAGGTGGGCAGAAGACCATACATAAGTTTGTGCCGGTGCTTCATGTTGCATTGTACCAGCGACGTCACATCACGTGCAACAATGTCGTGCATGGAGCCCACAGCAGATGGGCCTGTGTGCTGTAAATGCCAGAGCTGCTTTTTAGTCCCAGTCAGGCCCTGGTGGGACATAAAGTATTTGTCCCAAATTATTATATATATATATATATATATATATATATATATATGTAGGTTTAGTGGTCTGTTTAATGTCTCAATGTCCCATACAAAGAGAATACATAGCTGAAGACCAGCTAGTAAAGTAATGCATTGTCAGTGGTCCGGACACATGCAGTTAATTGTGTGTACAGCTCGTCAACTACAAATACAGTACACTATTATCAATAGGATCAGATTCAGTAATACAATTACTGTGAACGGAGGTAAGAACACACTGTTAAAATGTGTCAAGATGTCTCTAGAGATCACAGTGCGATTTTAATGTAACATGATGTGCTTGCAATACAATAATAAGGAGATTTAAGAACGACAGCCAGCAAGCAGGGAATAGAACTTGCATGAAGAAAGCCGTTTCTGTTCGTTTCTGTTCACATACTAAAGGGTTCCTGTTATATTTCATTATTCATGGTAAACATCAAACTAATAAGAATGTGGTACAGACATATATAATGATTGTATAGTGACTGACTCGAGCTGTAGCTAATGAGACTCTCATTATATTACCTAATGAGCTATTAAAGTGTATATATGTGATGACAGATTTCAGTAACTTATAATAATAAATCCTTATGATATAGCAATGTAATGATTATAGACAATAAAATCTAACTAATATATAATACTACCATAAGAAATAGAAGTTGAACGTAATATGGAGATACATATAAAAGTAATAAATAAATAGAAAAGACATTTGCCTACCACTAGAAATAATTTGAGTCTGTCAAAGGAGGATATTATGAACCAAAAACAACAAAGCTAGAGAGATTGTATAAGCCAAAGTAATACATGAATCATTAGAATTGGATAACAAGTGTGAGGCCGACTACTATTGTTTTTATGGTTTTAATCAGTTAATGCACATAATCACAAATATTCACATAGTCACTGTTTTTAAATATTGTGACATAATTATTATTAATTTAACCAAATAAATTAATAAAATGTTAATGAAGTAACCATTCCGATCATTTGTAATGTCTATAATTATAATAATCCTGTGCCAGATGACTATCACAGCAAGAGCTAATATCTGGTCTGACTCGATGTATATAATTTAATGTAGTGTCTGATGTGATTTGTCCATCATAACTATTATGTTTATAGAGTATTCATTCACACTGTTAATTAATTAAGACATTCAATCGTATGTGAATATACTAGACTCGTAGCATATACTTGTATATAGTTATACTCTTGGTAACAGTAACAATTTGTGGTTGTTGTGTAATTCTAGCTTAGCATTAACCATATTTTGGCTATTTGTTATCCATTAGTGTCTTAAAGGTTCATTTATTTATGCAGATCAGCAGGTCCGAACTGGGACTAAAAATAAGCCCTGGCATTTAAAGTACACAGGCCCACCTCGGTTCCAGTAGGAAAGAAACTATTCGCCGCCGCGGCGGTGCGGAAAAGGGCATGACCACATTGTGTTGTGGGTGTGGCCAACATGGGGCATTGATACATACATTATAATAAAACATTACATTTATCACGCCCTCCCAGCCACATCATGCCATCCCCCCAGGCCCATTATGACACCCCCAGCCCACTGTACTTATCTATGCTTCTGGTGCTACTGACATCCATAAGGGTGGGAACTTCCTGTAGAGTGAGCAGGTAAGCTCTCTGTCTCACAAGATTGCCAAATCTTGTGATACTTAGAGCTCCTCGGCTTGCTCCGCAGGCTGGGACTACCACAATCAGCAGCTATAATAAATCTTTTAGAGTAGAGTGTAGTGTCACAAATATACAATATTTACATACGATCCACCCACGACGGGACTTCACCAAAATGCCTATAGGCTACACCAAAATGGCAGCACTAGCCCTGTATCCCTACCTACATCTCCAAGCAGTCTAGGCTGCTTGGAGGAGGGGAAAACTGAGGAGTAGGGTGAAAATGCATTTAGGAGCCTGCTGGCACCAATTGCAGAGGCAGTAGGGGAGTAGTGCAGAAGGAGAGAGTAGATGTCATTTGTGATGAGAATGGAACAAGGTGAAGAAAATGCTTCTGAGAGAAAGGGGACTGACCAGCATTATAGAGCCAGCCTCAGTTCAGCTAGCATGGAGGGCTGAAGAGAGGCAGAGTTGCTGACAGTGACGAGAATGAGGGACATATTTTTAAAAGGCCCTTTGCCAGTGAACCTCCAGGTGAGCCCAGTGAAAATGTACTGTTCTGGGCATTCAAACCTCATCTCTGGCTAGAGAGGGAGTCTACTGGCTTGGGTTAATTGAGGATGAGCGGAAAGCATGCAATAGGAGGTCTGGTGCCTGATGATTGTTTTTGAGCCCTGCCCAGTGTCCTTTCCCCACAATGACAGATATGTGTGCTCATGGTTAATACACATATACATATCACACAGAGAATGAGATAAAATATATTTATTGAAAATCAGGAGTCTCTTTAGAGGAAGCGCATTTCTTCTACACAATAATACTAGCATTGTGGTAGTTATATTGATTTTAGTGATCTGATATAACCAGTGGAAAAACTGTGACAGCTATTTCCTGCAAACACTGTTCACCTGCTGGAAATTGGGCATGCGGTCGAACATTGCATGCACAAAGGCATACAAGATAATTTCTTACCTTGGTAACTGTGATATTTTAAATGAACGTACAGCAAAAAAAAAATAATTAGGTGAGGTTTGTTAGCTATTTTACCTAATCATGTAAGCAGTATGCCAAATGACCCAATGGTGTTTCATTTCAGTCTGTTTAGGTTCCGTTCTAGTAGACTTGACATATATATCAGTATGTGAAAATAAAGCGGTTTCAGAAATCTTTGTATAGATCAAATGTAAAGTGTGGAAGAGGTGAGAGAGGTTTTCAGTCATAACATTATACCTATAAGAGATAAAATCAAATGATCACTTTAGCTGTAAAATATGCTTTAAGGTGGATGGTGACATGTAAAATGTCACACATTGAAGTGGTAGATACAAACTGTTAATTATAATGAATCTTTAATTATGACGCTGAGTAAAAATATTTGTTTTACAGTTATTGTGGTATAGCACATAAAATCAGTATAGCAACTAACCTGAAGATTTTCTCACCATAGCCAAGGGGGAGAGCCTTACTTGTTGCTCTGACATCTTTGCATATGGGATGAAAGTAAAATAAAAATATATTATTAAGAAAAACAAATATCATATTTTTAAAACATTAATAAGATTTTGGGATACAGTGAAAGGTTATGATAAATGATTATAAAAACAGATGTTTCTAGATTATTTTTTTTTGGGGGGGGGGGGCCCAAACCAACTGACCGCATATGATGAATAAAGGAAGTCCAGGAGCCCAGATCTTCTTATTTTTATGAAATATTTTGCAGATTGTGAAACGGATATGAAGTTTACAATCTCAAATTCCAACATATTTAAATTCATTTGAAGCATTTCATTTTCAGATATTTACATGTCTTAAAACTTATAAAGTGTGTTTTAGGATGCATTCACTGGTTTATGAAGCTAAATGTGGACATCAAAAATTGATTGCTGAAAATTGTAAAAAGGATCATTCAGAATGGTATTAGGAACATAATGTCTTAAGATAAAGATCACAGAGCAAAAGTTGTTCTTGGAAGTGAAGAGTTCTGGCATGTGAGCAAGTGAAAAAAATATGTGCAATTTATTCAAACTAGCCTCACCCACCCATTCTGTGTGTGAGTGAGGTTAATCAGAATGCAGGCAGCATGTTGTACACCATATCACACCACTTTACCAATAAGTCATATCCCATCTCTATTATAAATGTCTGTCATTACAGTTAGCAAAACCTTTGTCCCAGAATCTGCCCACTTCATTAGGAAGGAATGGACCTCAATTCCATCATCTGACCTCGTCCACCATGACGAGATGATGTGATGGTGGGTTTTTTTGTGGCAATGGGGCCAAAATAACGCTATTTGCCATACCACACCATTTTTTAAAGTGGGCAAGTGTGTGTATTACATTCTGAGCAACTGGCTATATTATGGGCATATATGTAGTTGTATTATATATGAACAATTTGGACTTTATTATTTTATTATTCACTGATCATCATTTTAAAGGTGATGTTAGGAGATACATAGGCTCAATATTACACAACTATTCACAGAGCAGATCACCTAGCATCTGCTTGAGTTTTGAGCCCTAATTGACCTACATAATAAAATCCATTATTTTATATTGTGACATCCCTGTCTACTAAAACGGTGCCCAATGTGCAATGCACACCACAAGTTTGTTTACTTCATCACGGGGAGGTGTTTATAAGCTTCACACTGGGAGCCAGTTTGTTTGGAAACTGCCCTGATTATAACACAGCAGGTTAATATCAAATGCTTGTGTTCCTGAAGATGCTAACTGACTAGGTAATAGGAAAAGTACACACAGTTGTCATGAGCCAAATACTTAATGTGGACACTGATATGCAAATAATTAAATTCTTGGCACTGCTTGTTCCCTGAATGACTTATGTTTAACTTTGCATTTATTATCAAGTTGAGAATTTTTCATTTTACTATTAATATGATCTACATTATGATCTACAAATACAACCAATGCAAAATTGAACAGTTGTCCTTTTAAGAGGCTTGCCTATCTGCTGTGATACTTGAGGTGTTGCCTAAAAATATGGAGTACAGTTCCCGGCAACACTCTATAAAAAATACATTTTGGAACTAGAAAGGGTTCAGAGAAGGATGACAAAATTGATAAATTGCATTAGCTAATTAAGTTATGAGAAAAGTTTAGCTAGTCAGGCATGTTTACTTTAGAAAAGATGTGTCTAAGAGGGGATATGATTACTTTGTACAAATACATTAAGTGTCAATACAGAGAACTTTCATGGGAACTTTCAAGGACTGTTAACAGGACACGAGGTCCTAAGGTTAGAGGAGAGAAATTTTCACAGCCAGTAAAGGAAGGGGTTCTTTACAGTAAGGGAAGGTAAGATATGTAATTCACTGCCGGGGAAGGTTGTGATGGCAGTTTCAATTGATATGTTTAAGGGTTAGACAATTTGTTTTTAGCAGAAAAGGGACTTCAGGGTTATGATCTTTAATTAAAATGAAGGATAACAGTGGATCCAGGGAGAAATAGGACTGAAATATTGGGTCAGGAGGGATTTTTTCCAATTGAAACAAATTGTTGGTTGCTTAATCTGTTTCAATTTTAATTCTAAGAGGGATTGTAGGAGATCAAAAATAGGTTTAAACTTGATGGACTGGTGTTTTTATTTTCAACCTCATCAACTATTTTCTATGTTACTATGATTGACTGCAATTTTGCCAATTATTTCCTCATTTAATTTACAAATTGATGTGTTTAGCCCATGTTGAAGCACGTGTCTGCTGTGCCAAGTAGAAAACACACTCTAAAACTGTCACATCTAGGGCTTGCGACAAGGTTTAGTGGGTGATGTCACATCCCAGCTCAACACTCCCCATTCCCAGAACAGAGCATGTCGCTCTCCCCCTCCACTTCCTCCAGCTAATGTAAGGGTCACTGTGTTTTCTCTGGCCCTGGTCGCATCTCACAAATATGAACACCTTAGAATACACATCATGTGGCGTGTGTGTCAATAGTTGCCATTTTGAGCACAATATATATCATTGTTAGACATTTGTTTACCTGTTCATGTACAATATGATATTGCTTCTGCTCAATAACTTAAGACATACTTTAATATTTAAAACTCTAAATCATTGTTCTTGTTTACTTTTACATCTAGGGCAATGTGTTGTTGTGTTGTTTAAATAATATATGGATTATGTATTATATATATATTTTTGGGTTCATACAAAGACATGTGGAAATAAATGTCTATGTGCTATTCAGAAAAAAACTTGATGACCATATTATATACATAATTAAGCAATTCACTTACTCAGCTGGTATTACGTAGAAATAAAGTATGAATACCATTGAGTCAGTGATGCCTTCTATGCATCCGCCCAAAATAATTATATGCACATTGATGAACCTATTTAACATTATGAATTGCTAATTGGGGAAATTCTAAATATCATGTGCATGTAAAACTAATTTTGTGAACACATGCATTTACTTTTTCTATTTCACACCATTATAATAGGGCCTTCATTTTGAATCCAATATTTTTTTGCACCAATGAAAACCACTTCCTAAGCAACATCATATTTCTTCCAAATTATGCGGTAATCCAATGAATTATCTAGTTAACTCATTTTTATATTGCATGTATAATTTTATGCAGAACTGTGCAAAGAATTGTTCAGGCAGTGCCTATTGGAACTAAGGAACTAACAAGCCATTTTTAGTAAATGATAGGCTGTTATTGGAACCAGGCTGTCAATGACAATTTATGGTTCCATACCCTGAATCCAGTTTAGTTGGTCGAGTACAGTAAAAGTGGGATCAGGTAAATGTGACTGATGTAGACCTGGATACAGATATACCTGTGCTGGAGCCACATTGATGATGATGGCAATCGTATAATGACTTTTCTCACTGATTAGCGAATACATATTTTGTGTGGCTGCTATATTATATGAGGTCGTGGTTATCTATTTGCACTATTATTTTATATTTCTGTCACTCACCGGACTGTGAGTACCCTTTCTCCTGTATTCAGGAACCGTGGCCGTCCGCCATCCTGAGGGTCTGCGCATGTGCAGCCCTTATGAAACCTTTAGTACCTGGTGCTTTTATTTAATTGGATGATCAGGCAACCCTCCCTATTTAAACCACCTGTGATCATTACCTAGTTGACTGATCTTGGAGTCTCATTCCCCATGAGCCTCTGAAGGTGTTCCTGTGTTTCCTCGTGTATTCAGTTCCAGCTGATTCCTATCTGCTACTATTGTGGTTTCCAGACCACTTCAACTCTCCTGTGTTCATCATGTATGCACTTAACAGATTCCTATCTGCTACTATTGTCAATTCCCAGACCGTCTCTACTCTCCTGTGTTCATCGTGTCTGCACTCAGCTGATTCCTATCTGCTACTGCTGCCGGAGCCCAGATCGCCTCAACTCTCCTGTGTTCATCGTGTCTGCTCTCCGCTGCCTCCGTTACTACTGCCGGATTCCAGACCGTCTCAACTCTCCTGTGTTCAGCGTGTCTGCCCTCCACTACCTCTGCTACTACTGCCGGATACCAGACCGCCTCAACACTCCCGTGTTGATCATGTCTCCAGTTTTATTTACTACTGCTTCCAGAGTATTGCTCCTTTGATTACCGGTTACCTTTCGTGCGCTGCACCAACCTGATTACCGCTTCCATTATCCAGTGGTCTCTCCTCCTGCCGGCGTTCAGCCGTTCAGGTATCCCTGCACTTCTCCGTGACAGCCTGCTCTCCTGAATCCCGGTATGCATACTTTCCATTGACTTTGCTATTATATTGCATATACGCCTGGACTGTGTTGTGTTCATCTCCGGAGTTCTCCATCTATTGAAGCTATTGTTTGTCACTCACCGGACCGTGAGTGCCTCTTCCCGGACATTTAGGAACCGTGGCCGTCCACCATCCTGAGGGCCTGCGCATGCGCAGCCCTTTTCTATACTTCAGTGTATACCCCTTTAACTTAATTGGCAGATCAGGCAACCTCCCTATATTAAGCACCTGTGGTCACCACCACGTTGCCTGATCTTGGAGTCTCATTCCTCATGAGTCTCTGAAGGTGTTCCTGTATTACTCGTGTATTCAGCTCTGCTGATTCCTGTGGTTCCCTAACCACTTCTGCTACTGTGGTTCCTTACCACTTCCACCATCAACTGTATCATCATGACTGTTTGCTGATTCCTATCCGCTGCCTCTGCGCATTACAGTCTTCTACACCACTTCATCGTTATTTTACAGCTAAGTGACTGTTTACTCATTGCTACCCGCTGCCTCCGTGCACTCCTGCTTTTACCTCACTCACCTGCTTCTCATCAAGTCTGTTTGCTGATTTCTATCCGCTGCCTCTGTGCACTACAGTCTCCTGCTTGCAACTCGCCTGTGTTCAACATCGTGACTGCCAGCTGACTACTATCTGCTGCCTCTGTGCACTACCGTCTCCTGCTCGCAACTCGCCTGTGTTCAACATCGTGACTGCCAGCTGATTACTATCCGCTGCCTCCGTGCACTACACTCTCATCTCATCTTTGCTGTGCCTTCCTCGAGACTGCCGCTTTTCATTACCATCTGCTACACTTCGTGATCTACAGCTCCTGCCCTGCGCGGCACTCCTGTTTCCCATCGCTGTTGGTTCCCGTGGTTGCTACTGGTTACCTCCGTGTGCCGCTGAGTCCTGCCGCTGTGGTCAGCGCTATCGTCCATCTCCTGCTGATCCACTCTCCACGCCTTCACGTGTTCCACTGGTCTCTACCCTCCTGTCAGCATTGGATTTGTATCTCTTCTACTACCCTCTGCTGGATCATCTCCATTCTCCTGGGTTTCCTATGAGTCCAGTTCCACGTGTTGCTGACTCCTGTGGATTCGTGTCCCTGTCGGTCTACTCACCTGTGCGCTGCACCTGCTAGACCGCTGCTTCATCTATCCAGGGACTTCCTATCCAGTCGGCCTCCAGCCGCTCAGGTACCGCTGCAATCCCATCTGACTGCTACTGCTGAACTACGGTATGCATACTTCTCATTGACTGTGCTGTGTATTGCATATCTTGCTGGACTGTGTTTGGTTCTCTCTGGAGTCTGCTATCCGCTGAGTCTATTGCCATCATTGACTGTGTTATCATTGTGCTGGACTACTTCAAGAGACTTTCTAGATTGCAGACCTGATCAGTCATTTACATATATATATACCTATATTGTGCATATTACTGTGGGTCGTGTATAAGGTGCCTGTGTATATCCTGTGTTGCAGTCTTCCCCCGTGCACCTCCTCACATATATATGCAGTGGTACAACTTGCTGATGTCAGACCACTGATCCCTGTTTCCGGTATCACCTGTTCCATTATCCTCTCACATAGCAGTGGTACAACTTGCTACCGCAGACCACTGACTACCTGGATACCTCCACTTGGATTCCATTCCTTCACTCAGACAGCGGTACAACTTGCTACCCGCAGACCGCTGACTCTCATCACCTCCTTGTTTCTGTTGGACATTCCTCCTCACTATAGCAGTGGTACAACTTGCTATCGCAGACCACTGACTACCTTCACGTGCCCTTGTCCATACAGTTCCTTGTGAATCATTACCTCAGTATTACCAGTGTTGCTAGTCATAGACTTTCCTGAGCATCTCATCGGTCATCATTTCATGTTCCGTGATCACCCAGCTACCAGAGTACCCTATTACCATCTACATTGCTCTGGTAAGCCTACCATCTGGTGATCCCTGGGTAAAGACTCCTAGTGCCCGTGACAGTAAGATCAGGCCATGACAGACCCAGATGCGGAACCTACAGCCAAAGAGATGCTGCGGCATCTGGTTACTCGTATTGAGCAACAGGAAGTTCGCCAACGGCATTTACTGCGGTGTTACCAGGCCTTAGCCTCCCAAAGACCGTCTGTACAAGATGCCACAACTACTGTTGATGCTCCTGTGCCTTCCTCCGTTTCCCCAGTGCCATCCCAGGTGTTTACAGCTTCCACGCTTCACCTGCCTACTCCCTCAAAATACGATGGAGACCCCAAAACTTGTAGGGGTTTTCTTACTCAATGCTCAGTTCATTTTGAGCTCCAACCTCAAAATTTTTCTACCCATCGTTCCAGAGTGGCCTATCTTATTTCATTGTTTTCTGGACAAGCTCTCGCATGGGCTTCCCCTCTGTGGGAAAGAAACGATCCATTGTTACAGGATAGTGCCGAGTTTATTTCCACGTTCCGAAGTATATTCGATGAACCAGGTCGTGTCATTTCCGCTGCATCCAGCATTCTCCGTCTTCGCCAAGGATCTCGCACTGTGGCTCAGTACGTCATTCGATTTAGGATCTTAGCCTCTGAACTTCAGTGGAACACTGAAGCACTAGTTGCCGCCTTCTGGCAGGGGCTTTCCGATAAAATTAAAAACGCACTGACTTCACAAGAACTACCCTCCTCTTTAGAAGATTTGATCTCTCTTTGCCATCGTGTAGACCTGAGGTTTCGTGAAAGAGAACCTGAGAAAACAACTTCGGTTAAAACACCTCTTCTCTCAAATCCTCAATTTCACACAGCTTCATCTCCGGTGATACCCATGGAGATAGGTCGCTCCAAATTAACTTTAGAGGAGAGGGACCGAAGAATAAAGAATAGACTTTGTATCTATTGTGCCGATTCTACGCATATGCTCAATTCTTGTCCCAGGAGATGCCGGGCTCTAACCAATACTGGGGAGATAAGGTTAGGGTTCCTGCAGTCCTCTCCATCGTCTATGAAATCTAAAGTCTGCGCTTTTGATGTGACTATTTCCTTTGCTACCAAAACCTTTGAGTCACAGGCATTGATTGATTCCGGAGCAGCAGGAAATTTTATTTCCAAATCGTTAGTAAATCAATGGTCTCTACCAGTGATTACCTTAAAAACTCCCATTACTGTGACGGTTATCGATGGATCACGTCTCATCAACGGTCTCATCACCCAGAGTACGTCTCCAGTAACCCTTCAGATTGGTGCCCTGCATCATGAAGAAATATCGTTTTTGATCCTTCCTGTTACGACAAGTCCGATTGTCTTAGGCCTTCCATGGCTTCAGTGTCACTCTCCCCAGATTGACTGGCGCACTCCTCGAGTTACATCTTGGGGAACTGAATGTCATCATCGTTGTCTCTCCCAAGTGGTTTCATTCAAAAGACAGCATTCGTCTATTCCACCAGGTCCTCCTCCACAAGATCCTTCATCTACGGATCTGTGTGATAAAGTTCAGTCTGAACGCCTTCCTCCTCATCGGGCGTTCATGACGTCATCGGACGTTGAAGATGGATCTCAGGAGTCATCTTCAAAAAGTCAAGTGCTGGTGGTTCACGGTCACCATCCGTCTTTTCCGGAATTTCCTGCCCTCCCTCCCACCCAAGTTCCTGCTGTGGAGACTGCTTGTCAGACCTTCAAAAATATCTGGTCTCAGGTCAAAACCTGTTTAAAGAAGACATCTAACAAATATAAGTCTTTCGCAGATAAGAGGAGGCGGGCTATTCCACCACTAAAAATTGGAGATCGTGTCTGGTTATCCACAAAAAATATTCGTTTGAAGGTTCCATCCATGAAATTCGCCCCTCGTTTTATTGGTCCATATAGGATCATTCAAGTTATCAATCCAGTATGTGTGAAACTCCTTCTTCCTAAGAGTCTTCGGATTTCTAATGCCTTCCATGTATCTTTGCTCAAACCTCTTATTATCAACCGTTTCTCAACTCCTCCCTCAGCTCCGCAGCCAGTTCAAGTTCATCAGGAGGAGGATTTCGAGATTATCGAGGTACTAGATGCAAAAATTTCGCGAGGAGTCCTCCACTTCCTCGTTCATTGGAAGGGCTTTGGTCCTGAGGAGCGCTCTTGGATCAAAGCTGAAGATCTTAATGCTCCTGCCCTTTTGAAGAAGTTTTACTCCAAAAATCCGGACAAGCCCGGTTCCAGGCGTTCTGTGCCCACCTTTAAAAGGGGGGGTACTGTCACTCACCGGACCGTGAGTGCCTCTTCCCGGACATTTAGGAACCGTGGCCGTCCACCATCCTGAGGGCCTGCGCATGCGCAGCCCTTTTCTATACTTCAGTGTATACCCCTTTAACTTAATTGGCAGATCAGGCAACCTCCCTATATTAAGCACCTGTGGTCACCACCACGTTGCCTGATCTTGGAGTCTCATTCCTCATGAGTCTCTGAAGGTGTTCCTGTATTACTCGTGTATTCAGCTCTGCTGATTCCTGTGGTTCCCTAACCACTTCTGCTACTGTGGTTCCTTACCACTTCCACCATCAACTGTATCATCATGACTGTTTGCTGATTCCTATCCGCTGCCTCTGCGCATTACAGTCTTCTACACCACTTCATCGTTATTTTACAGCTAAGTGACTGTTTACTCATTGCTACCCGCTGCCTCCGTGCACTCCTGCTTTTACCTCACTCACCTGCTTCTCATCAAGTCTGTTTGCTGATTTCTATCCGCTGCCTCTGTGCACTACAGTCTCCTGCTTGCAACTCGCCTGTGTTCAACATCGTGACTGCCAGCTGACTACTATCTGCTGCCTCTGTGCACTACCGTCTCCTGCTCGCAACTCGCCTGTGTTCAACATCGTGACTGCCAGCTGATTACTATCCGCTGCCTCCGTGCACTACACTCTCATCTCATCTTTGCTGTGCCTTCCTCGAGACTGCCGCTTTTCATTACCATCTGCTACACTTCGTGATCTACAGCTCCTGCCCTGCGCGGCACTCCTGTTTCCCATCGCTGTTGGTTCCCGTGGTTGCTACTGGTTACCTCCGTGTGCCGCTGAGTCCTGCCGCTGTGGTCAGCGCTATCGTCCATCTCCTGCTGATCCACTCTCCACGCCTTCACGTGTTCCACTGGTCTCTACCCTCCTGTCAGCATTGGATTTGTATCTCTTCTACTACCCTCTGCTGGATCATCTCCATTCTCCTGGGTTTCCTATGAGTCCAGTTCCACGTGTTGCTGACTCCTGTGGATTCGTGTCCCTGTCGGTCTACTCACCTGTGCGCTGCACCTGCTAGACCGCTGCTTCATCTATCCAGGGACTTCCTATCCAGTCGGCCTCCAGCCGCTCAGGTACCGCTGCAATCCCATCTGACTGCTACTGCTGAACTACGGTATGCATACTTCTCATTGACTGTGCTGTGTATTGCATATCTTGCTGGACTGTGTTTGGTTCTCTCTGGAGTCTGCTATCCGCTGAGTCTATTGCCATCATTGACTGTGTTATCATTGTGCTGGACTACTTCAAGAGACTTTCTAGATTGCAGACCTGATCAGTCATTTACATATATATATACCTATATTGTGCATATTACTGTGGGTCGTGTATAAGGTGCCTGTGTATATCCTGTGTTGCAGTCTTCCCCCGTGCACCTCCTCACATATATATGCAGTGGTACAACTTGCTGATGTCAGACCACTGATCCCTGTTTCCGGTATCACCTGTTCCATTATCCTCTCACATAGCAGTGGTACAACTTGCTACCGCAGACCACTGACTACCTGGATACCTCCACTTGGATTCCATTCCTTCACTCAGACAGCGGTACAACTTGCTACCCGCAGACCGCTGACTCTCATCACCTCCTTGTTTCTGTTGGACATTCCTCCTCACTATAGCAGTGGTACAACTTGCTATCGCAGACCACTGACTACCTTCACGTGCCCTTGTCCATACAGTTCCTTGTGAATCATTACCTCAGTATTACCAGTGTTGCTAGTCATAGACTTTCCTGAGCATCTCATCGGTCATCATTTCATGTTCCGTGATCACCCAGCTACCAGAGTACCCTATTACCATCTACATTGCTCTGGTAAGCCTACCATCTGGTGATCCCTGGGTAAAGACTCCTAGTGCCCGTGACATTGTTACTATTGACTTTGCTTCCAATCACCTGGATCTCTATAGTGACTTTGTATACTTCAAGCAGCGCTTGTCAGTTATTATTGTATTGTGGTTATCATCGTGGGATCAAGTTCCTCGTGCCTCCCGTGTATCTTCTGTGTTCCATTCATCTCCTCGTGCCCATCCTCACATATATATAGCAGTGGTACAACTTGCTGAACGCAGACCACTGACTTCTGTTTCCATTGGCACCTGTTACAAGTATCCTCTCACATAAGCAGTGGTACAACTTGCTGTATGCAGACCACTGACTTCCCCGTTACCTACTTGCACCTGGAATCTATCCCTTCACTATAGACAGTGGTACAACTTTCACATCCATTATAATATTATATTGTGCATATAAGGTAATGTGAATTTTGCATTTATTGCTAACAATGCGAAGCCACATCTTTATATGTACACTATCCATGCCTTATTTCAATACTGTCGTGGTAAGTATACACATCTGTGACTCCTGAAGTATACTTAGTACATATGGTAGTGGTGTAGAGATGGAACCATGTTAAGATGCTTCTGACTTAGTACATAAATGTAAATGCTCTTTTCATCCACATGTCTTTTCCTGCTTACCTTCAATATTACTGCCCTTTATGTATGTAATGCTGTAATAGTATTTTTGCCATAGAAATCCAGTTATATCACTTCTTCCAGTCTGGCGTTGACACATCAGGGCAGAAGAGAGGCGATAAACCCTCCACTGTAACCTTGCTTTACTTGATTAGCTAGACTTAGATCACTATTTGTTGCTGCAGAGATGCAGAGGCCATGATCTCCCCAAAATATATACATTAAAAAGGTAAAATAAAATAAGAGCTATAATTAGTGTTATAACCATTATTATTACTATTAACATTGTTAGAACTGTTATTAGAAATATTAAAAATTATAATTTATTATTAATAATAGTAGCAATAATAATAATACTTATAGTAGTAATAGTAGACTTAAAAAATGGACCTTCTAAGTGATGTCCCACATTCTTAGTGACACTGGCACGTTTTTCACAGGAATCATAGATAAAGTATGACTCCAAACCTGGAATAAACTACGTTTTTTGCCTACCTATGCACATTTCCACTCTTATCTCCACTTCCACCATAGGGATTTGTGCAAAACTGATTCTTTTCATTACTCTGCAGTTCCAATATACCTTAAGAGAAAAATGGGGAAGAAAACAGCTTCAAGAGCAAATTGATAACATTTTCTTCATGATTACATCCAGCCATTTATGAGGTAAAGTGCCATGTTCTTATTGTTACATCTCACTGGTAGAACCAGTTTGCTAATATTAGACAGAAGTTGTTCTTTGACTCTTGATAATAGATTAGCATATTAGTTATCTATTCTAAAATTCAAATGACAGTTAAACCACTGTGCAGGAATTAAGCCACATTCTATTTAGGATTAGCGTTAAAGAGGTTTAAATGCTCAGCGGCTGGATTATCATATTACTGTATGGTATGTGCAGGCAAAAACATTTCAGGGCCTCTTCTAATCTGAACCTCATCTCATCTCATTGCAACTTGTGCTTCACATCTGAGCAAACTGTGTTTTTTAAAAGTATGTAACAAGAATGTATTATCTATTTTTATAACCTGTATTAAGACTGCTGGTCCGTTAAGCATATTTTATGACACCATCCTGGCCTGGTCCTCACCTAGCCTGACTAGGAGACCAATCAGATTTTTTTTATAAACAGCTATAGTTTGT